>NC_057813.1:744783372-744785940 GCF_018294505.1 Triticum aestivum
CTTGTTCTCCGAGCTGGTCAATTTTTTTCCCAGCTCGTCATTCTTTTAATCTTTGATCACTGACAGTACTTCCCGACCGCTCCGCTTTGACAAATGACTTTTAAATAATGCGCTCATAGTTGCCTTTCGGCAGAGACTTTGGTGGTTTCGTCAGGGCAGCAAGAGTGCGCTTCTCTTTCACCGGATCTACCTTCTCCTCCGGAGGGGGATGTTTCTTTGCTTTCACCCCTTCAAAGAAGTTTGTCACTTCGGCTCGCACGATCTTCGCGTTTTCCTCCAGGGTCCTTTCGTATGGTAACTTCTCTGGAGTCTTCAGAGAACGACCGAATCTGTATTGCCTCCTGCCTCTGGCTGTACTGCTAGACGCCGGCCGAGCAGACGGAGCGGCTCCGGTTGTATTCTTTCCTTGCTTACGAGGCAGAGGAGAAGGACTACGATGCACCGGAGCAACCGGAGCGGCGGCGGGTCTCTTCCGCCCTTGCTGATGAGGCGGAGAAGGAGGAGGCTGGCTGCTCGGGCGCACCGGCGCAGGAGGAGAAGGAGGCGGAGTGCCGCCACGCGCCGGAGAAGGAGGCTGAGTGCCCTGATCACTCGCCAGAGGAGGAGGCGGAGGAGGAGGCGGAGTGCCCTTACTCGCCGGAGGTGGAGGAGGCAGAGGTGTCCAGTTCGGAAGGTTGATGAGCTCCTTCCGCCATAGGCATGGAGTCCTCAGACAAGAACCCAGCCGAGTCTCCCCTTCACCGATAGGGTGGTCAAGCTGGAGGTCCTCAAATCCCTCCGTTATTTCGTCCACCGTCACCCTAGCATATCCTTCTGGAATTGGACGACAGTGAAAATTTGCGTCGGGTTCAGGAGGTGGAACAGAGCCGACAGCCGCCTTGACTTTGAAGTTCTGCCATTCCGTCATAAGGTGGATATGTTGAGACTCCGTGATAGCATCCACGGGGTAGCTAGCAGGAGCCGTCAAGACATGCTCCGGCTAAAGCAGCTCGGTGGAAGCCACACTGCTTCTCCGCTGAGATAGTGGGGTAGCTTCGGGGGTAGTTTCGGTAGGTAGCTTGCTGCGAGCTGCGTCTCCTTCCTCTAGCGCTTGAACCCTTTCGTGCAACTTCTGAATTCGGGTCTGCTCCACTTTCTTCGTCCTCTCCTTGCATTTGTAATCGCCTAACCAGCCTTCCACGGAACGGAGCCTGGCATGCCCCGTGTTCGTCCAGGGTGCTCAGGATTCCCGAGGGCCATTGTGAGCTCGTCGTTCTCTCTATCTGGAACGAATGTCCCTTGCTGCGCTGCATCGATATACTCCTGAAGCTTCGTGAGGGATGTTCGCAATTGCTCGTTTGTCCAAACGCACCTCCCTGTTATAGGGTCCAAGGTTCCGCCAACTCCGAAGAACCAAGTTCGGCGATGCCGACGGCCGAACCTATGCCGACGGCCCCCGTCGGCATAGATTGGCCTATCGCGAAGGCCCAGCCCAGGCCGTCGGCATAGAAAAGCCGTCGGCGTATATCAATCTATGCCGGCGGCCCCCGTCGGCAAAGCTCACCCGTCGGCGTCGCTAGAAATATGCCTACGGTGGCCGTCGGCATAGAGAAGGCCATCGGCATAGCACATGGGCCCGGCTACCCGGACGGAGACGGCCTTCTAACGGCGTCAGTCTACGCCGATGGGCTAACGGCGGCCGTCGGCATAGACGCCACGTAATCGATCCGCGTCGCCCGCCACGTCATCAATCCGCGTTGCTCGCCTGTCTATGGGGTGGCAAATCTATGCCGACGGCCTGGCCGTCGGCATAGGTCTGGCCCACGGATGTTGCCACGTCATGGATCCGCGCCCTTAGGCACATCATCGATCCGTGGCTGTGTGCGCAGGTATGCCGACGGCCTTGCCGTCGGCATATCTCTATTTTTTATTTTTTATTTTTTTATTTATATTATTTACTTTTTCCTTTTTTCACATAAATGTGTCTTATCTAACAAAAAAACATACCCATATGGTATATCGATTGCCCCCATCACGGACGTTGCTGCCGCCGCGCCGTGCCCCACAGCGACGCCGAAGATGGGGGGCACACCCCGGAGCTGCATGCCGGGTGCCTGCGCTAGCCACCACGCTTCCACAACCGTAGGAGGGCCCAAAGCAACGCCTAGCGGCATTGCTACCCCCCAGGTACACCCTCCCGTCTAACCGGGCCCTCATACATGCGGGGCGGTGTGGTGCCATGTCTGAAGAGGCGGGACGGGGGCCTTGGGGGATAGCAATACCACCGAAGCGTCGCACCGGGCCCTCATACATGCGGGGTGGTGTGGTGCCATGTCCAAATTAGAGGCGGCACTCGTCTCCGGGGTGTGCCCCCCTCACGGACGGCGGCGCCGCCGGCACCTGGAGGGGGGAAACGGACGCGCCGGGTCTACACGGAGGGGATCTTGCCATCGGTCTGGCCCGGATGTTCCTCTAAAGTGTTCCTATGGGCTGACCTAACACAACCGGGTGGATAGGTCCACTGCTCAAAGCCCGTCCGTGCAAAGTCAAAGGGATAGATCCCGTGGTCAAACGCTACAGGGTTAGGCG
>NC_057813.1:744789387-744790279 GCF_018294505.1 Triticum aestivum
GTAGCATTTGACCACGGGATATAGCCCTTTGACTTTGCACGGACGGGTTTTGACCAGTGGAACTATCCACCCGGTCGTGTTAGGTCAACCCATACGAACACTTTAGAGCAACATCCGGGCCAAACCCACAGTAAGATCCCCTAGGTGTAGACCCGACGCGTCCTTTTCCCCCCTCCAGGTGCCGGCGGCGATGCCGTCCGTGTGAGGGGGCACACCCCGGAGACGCGTGCCGCCACTTCGGACATGCAAGCACACTATACGGCATATATGAGGTCCCGGTGCGATGCTCCAGTGGCATTGCTACCCCCTACGCCCCCCGTACCGCCTAACCCCCCAGGTTCCCGGTGTCATGGTCGTCGTACCAGGTACTGTGTCCCACACAGACGGTAAACTAAAAATCAAAAAATGTAATAATTTAATTGATTAAAAACTCCGGTATTCATCATTGAAAACGTACTATCACTCTGAAACCTTTAGTGCCCGGGCACCGGGCCGGCTGCCCGGGCACTGAAAGTTTCAGAGTAATTGTCCGTTTTCTTCATATAAGTCTAATGAATACCGGAGCTTGTAACGTATGGATTAGTGAACTATTTAAACAGGTCAAATTGCTTTCCCCTCGGCGAGGTGGGACTATTTTAAAAAAAATTGTGGTTTGCATATATTCCGACGGCCTAGCCATCGGCATGGGCCTCCAACCTATGCCGACGGCCGGGCCAACGGCATATGTGCACGTTATCCACTCCCCCGGGCTGCTGACATGTGGGCCCAGGCCTATGCGGACGGCCATGCCGTCGGCATAGGTCCAACCTTATCCGCACCGCACCCGACCTCCTCCACTCATTTTCTCCCTCAACCGCACCCGACCCCGACTCCTACCGCCGCCGCCCACCTC
>NC_057813.1:744791014-744820658 GCF_018294505.1 Triticum aestivum
GTCCTCACCGCCCCAACCCGACGCCGGCCGCCCCTCCCCGACCCCCGCCGGCCTCCCCGCCCCAACTCCGGCCGGCCCTCTCGAAGGTGAAAATTTTATGTATTTTTAGTGTTTTCTTAGTAATTTTGTAGCTAGTTAGATAGGTATTTAGATAGATATTTAGATAGTTAGTTAGATAGTTATATAGATAGTTAGATAGGTAGATAGGTAGATAGACAGTGAGATAGTTACTAGGTAGATAGTTAGATAGTTAGATAGATAGTGAGATAGGTAGTAAAAAAATTGGTTAAATGAGATGCTATATGTTGCATATCTTGCAAAAAAATTTGGTTCGATGAGATGAATCAATGATTATGACGAATAGGTGATAGTGATGATGATGAATATGTGATGACGATGATGAATATATTGTTAATGTTTTTAGTTTTTTTGCCTACATGATGCAAAAATAAATGAATGCATGTTTAAATGTTTTAAATATGCTCTATGAGTTGTGATGTTCTAAATTTTTTGTCCCGATGGAATTTGCAGGCTTTGTGGTGTTGCATTTCATCAAAGTGACCATCGTCCGACGCGTTGTTCCCTGAGCATCCCTCTGTTGTTCGACTCCTTCCCCTACAGCCGAGGGTGAGCTACAAGTCCATCTCCCCCATTTTTTGATGTCGCTACATTTCATTCTCAAGTTAACTGGCGTAACCTAGGCGTCTCCCGTCCGAAAGGGTTGCATCGATAAATATGCATTCAATTGCATATTTATCACCGCAGCTGTTTTGGATTGTCCAGCGTTTTCCATGGATAGCCCGAGGATGTGTAGATTGGGTATGTTCTCCATGTTCTACCCTGTTCCGAGACAGGATTTCGGTGGCGCCTCCCCATTGTTCTCCGGAGCACATTCTCTTGGCTATTTGCCGAGACGTGTATCTGGAGAACAGCGGGGAGGTGCTGCCGAAATTTTGTCTCGGAACGGGGTAGAATGGAGAACGTACTCAATCTACACATCCTCGGGTGGGATTGGTACCCATCTTTACCTATTAGAGATTTAGGTGGATTCAACGCGGTAGAAACTGAAAATTTGATGTTATTAATTTAAGTGAATCCTTAATTATGTTGTGTGGCTTGCAAAATAGCAGAGGATGGCAGATAATCAGTGGATGTATAGTGGTTTTATCCGTCGAAATCGAGTAACATCAGAGTGGATCACGAAAACCGATATGTATTTGAAGGAGATATTTCATCGTCCAATGAGAACTATCCCACCATGCCCATGTGCGAGATGTGCCAGACGTCACCGTAGAAATCAGACGGACATGAGTGAGCACCTTCGCACGCATGGAAATATGCCAAACTTTGACATGCCACCGATAAACATAGCCGAGCAGGACCGTGGTAGAGAGGAGGTGATGCGACAACGCATCGATGGATATGAGGACGACGGGGTCAGGGACATGCTAGATGATGTCATTGTTGCAGAAGAGGCAAATGCGACACCTTCAGAGAATGAACTGGAATAGCCGGAGGCAACCGCAAAGGCCTTCTTGGAGGTCCTGGCCTCGTCGAAGAAACGTCTTTATGTGGGTGCGAAAATATCTCAGCTGGATGCCATCTCGCAACTGATTGCAGTCAAGGCTGAGTACGGCTGTAGCCAGAAATGCTTCGAAGCATTCTTGGGAGTATGGGCTAACAGCCTCCCTGAGGGTCATGAACTGCCGAAAAGTATGTACGATACAAAGAAAATCATGAAGGCACTCTCTATGGATTATGAGAAAATAGATGTTTGCCCGAAGAATTGCCTTTTGTTTAGGCACGAGTATGCGGATGACAAGTACTGTAGGCAGTGCGGTTCGTCTCGGTACATTGAGGTGGTCGGTGAGGATGGTGAGAAAAAGCAGCTAACCATCCCCGTTATGGTTCTTCGATATCTGACTGAAACAAGCCAACAACAATAGGAAACATCCAGTTGTGTCCATATAGAGCATTGCATGCTGCCAACTGACCATTCCACTTGCCTGTCAAAAATGATGAGTCTATGCTCAAATATGGACGACACCCTGCTTTGAACCCATCGATGCAAGGCTTCAAAGCCATAAAAAACTTGGAGAACTTGACTTCACCTGAGGGTGATACCTCTGTATCTATCTCCACAGCACTTCCAGGTGACCTCTTTTCCCCCTCTCCTTTGAAGTGGTAAAGCATCCTAAATGTATTTGCCCAATCACCATATAAATTTTTCATTGCCCTTTGTTTTGCCTTCCACACTGTGGTATATTTCAGTTTAATGGGGTACATCTTTTCCAAGTCTACTTTGAGTTTCTTGGCAGTAGTGTTTGGTGTTTTGGCTAAAATTGGGGTGATCTTTTCTGCAACCCAAAGTTCTGATGTCATGGTTGATACTGTCTATTAACTTGTAATACAAGTATGTTGATTGGGGATTTGGTTAACCCTGACAGTACTTCCATCAGGTTGCAGTCTAGCAGATATGTACCACTTGCAAGGCTTCACACTACCATCAAATCCTCTGCACCTCGCATAAAACTTCTTTCTATCAGTCCAAACAGTCTTGGCATCAAACTCATGTTTCACTGCATAAGTCTTGAAACACATCCTAAACTCCTTCATGCTTGGGAACAACTTGCCTACTTCAATGACAGGGTTTTCTTTGTCATACACATGCACCAGCTCATCATCATGTGCATCATCTACTTCATCTGCAGCTTGTTCCATCAACTGTCCATCTACTTCTTCATCAGCATTAGCAGGCAAACTAGATTCGTCCCTCTCCTGCTTATCTCTGTCATCGACTGGAATGCCAAAAAGTTTGGCCATCTCAATGTCAGGCATTGGTGCAATGACCAAATCAGTAGGCTCGTCTAATTCAACTACATTCCAATCAACAGTTGTTGTAGTTTCAGTTTCAGTTCTAGTCACCTGTCCCTCTTCGGCTATTACTGTAAGTTCATTACACATGGGAATCAATGGTCTCTGTGTAGCCCAATCATCGTCTACCATCTGTGCAGCCAATTATGATGGCACATATCCAACCTTCGAAAAAATGTTCAAATCAACGAGCTCAACAAAAAAATTAGCCCGTTTGCTTGTCCAACCGTTTTGCCGATCGATTTCTTCAACAATCTGTTCACCATCTTCTATTCTAACATACAATCCTTTCCAATCATCAAACCGCAACAGTGATACTTCTTGCTCTGGACCCCAAACAATATTCTCCCCAATTTTTTCCACCCATTTCTTCACTTCCGTCTCTTCCATGTTCTGTAGAACTTGTGGATCAATCTCTGTAAACTCAACATCCCATTTAACAATTGTGTCTCTCTCAATGTTCTGTATGCTACCATCAACTAATTTTGCCTTTGATGGAAAGAAATTGACTGTCAATTCAAAGGCCCGAGCGGCAGCATCCCCTCTGTAAGTGGCGGACAATGTGAGCCCGTGAGAAAGAGCAGACGAGGCCACCCCCTAATTGCATGCAAAATTGGATCGGAGAGAGGCGCATTACCTATTCGAAGTTGAATCTGGCGGCTCCATCTCAGTATGCCCACGAGCTCCCCTCACAACCTATCGATTCCGCAAGCAAAAACAGAGGAAACGAGCTGAGATCTACGGGCCCGAGAGAGGAACGGGAAGGCGACTAGGGTTTGAATTCACTCACCATTTTCTGAGGACGAAGGCTCCGCCGCTGTTGAGGACGAGGGCTCCGCCGCCGCCACCGAGAACGCAAGATCCGCCGCCACCGGAGAAGAAGGGGGGCAGAGTGGCGGGCCCGGCATGGTCGGGCGGCAGGGCAAGGTCGGCTATTTTGAGGAACAATTAAGTTGGACCCACATGTCCTAACATAAACGGGCGGGCTTGGTTGACGACCAATTTAACCACATTTAACAGCCATGTCATGCGTGGGCTATTTACCTGCTCAAATGTGTCACACCACAACCATTCGCTCGAACAACGTCGCACTCTTGCCAATTCACCTCAAAAACGTCGCACAGGAGCTATTGGCCCGAATTTCATCTATACCAAGTTGCATAGAGAAGTTATGTTCAAAAAAAGTTGCATCGAGAAGTTCATTTAATGTTGTTGTAAGAAATTATTTTATGATTGCTTGAATGGCTAACTGTAAAGGCTCACTGAATTGCTCATTCGCCCACATGTGTTGTACCTTTTGTTCTCCTTCAGCACCCTATCCATGTATGTCATGTTATCGAAAAACATGCGAGGCGCCCTACCACATGAGAAGGAAATGATGTATTATTGCTCCACTTCCAAGCCTTCCAATTTTTTCTTGCCCAGTCCTAATTATGTTCAAGCTGCAGATGAACAATGGCACAAATAGCATTCAGTCTATTACGCGGCTCAGGTGACGGGTGGGAAGTTGTACGTCGAGAGATGGCCCGCGAATAAGTTCATTCTGCGATTTGACTACATCTACGACATGTTCCACATGACCAAGATGGATTTCGAGTTCATCCGCATTTATGCATTGTATCTCAACTACTTCATCAGGATCGAGAACATACAATATATCTACATCGTGGACCCGTTCTATACGCATGAGAGCTTCTTGGCAGTTTGCAAAGCGCATCGTGACTATGCGATCAAGTACCTCGGTGACTTCATGATCGCTAATAAGGACAAGGAAGCGATTCTTGTGCCTTATCATCCCACGTAAGTCATCCGCACATATCCTTTCGTATGTGTTGATCATTCCTTTGCAAGCATGGAGGCTAATTTCAGGTGTACTTAATTTGCGCAGCAGGGGGCGTCCTCATCGTTCTGTACGCGGAATACTCCCATGCTATGTACTTGGGCTCATCGAAGAACCTCAGGAAAAAGGATTACAAGCACATAAAGAGTGTTCTCGATAGTGCCCTGTTAACCTTCAGCCTGTCTAGTGGATATATTAAGGTGAAAAAGTACAGGGGTCGCGGGCTGGCTTTTGGTCATAAGACCAACTTCTGCTGCATCCAGCAACTACACACCAGTATGGCTGATGGATTCTAGCTCATGCATCACCTCCTCGAGTACAGAAGGGATAATTAACGCCTTCGCATGTCAGCTACTACCAACGATTCCGAGATTGTCAGCTGGGCCACAAGCATAGGAAAGAGATCGGATCATCGAATTAGAGCTGAGTATTATCACGTACTATGTGAACTTGCCCAAGTGATCATGAAGCAGGTCCTCGTACCAACAAGGATGTTCTATGATGGGCAAATCACGCGGGAAGATGTGGGAGCACTGCTACTCGCTCATGGAGGACTGATTGTTGATGACAATGTGTCACTACTGTCTCTCTATGGCAAAACTTTGAATTCATGCACGGCGAAACTATGTGATGTAACTAAACCGTGGTCCTGAACCAACATAGATCGCTCTAGTTAATTAGTTTGGGTATGAGGAACTTCGTCATTTATGTTTACTATTGGTTGCTTGTATTTTGCTAATTACGCCTCCTTGTTTTCTTAAGTACATTATGTTGCATATTATCATTCAATTCATCAACTCACGATGCAGGTACATAGATCAGAGATGGCGAAGGACTACAACGCTGTGTACGTTGGGAGGGTTCCAGGAGTCTACGACCACTGGCCAGCTGCTCAGGCCCAGGTGCACAGGTATCTGGGTGCTAGCCACAGAGGGTTCGACAGCAGAGCCGAAGCAGAAAGTAGTTACTTAAGGTGGACACTCCAGAATGAGCAGGGGCGAGACCGCCGGTACTACATAGTCGCGCTCTTGCTCATGTTGATCGCTCTTCTCTTCTACGTCATGGTTTAGATAGAGATGATGAAACTTGTGTGTGTGTCATGACCATCCAGTTGCACTTTTTCGAGACATGACATGATCGCACTTGTGTATTGCTATTTTCGAGATGTGATGGTATTTGTGTTGAATGATGATGATGATGATGGTATGACGAGACTACTATATGTCTATGATATGATGAGAATAGTGTACGTTTAGTATGATCTGATGAAACTATCATATAGATCCTGTATAAATACATCACAAATATGTAGAGGGGGTGCAAATCTATGAAAGGAGGAACATTAGTAGTAGCGCTGGAAAGCACCTAGCAGTAGCGCTGGCTTAGCAGCAGCGCTTCATGTGAACAAGCTCTGCAGATAGTTATCAGTAGCGCTGGTCCTGGAAGCGCTATTGCTAACAATACTTACCAGTAGCGCTGCCCATAACAGCGCTACTCCTACAACTACACATATTTCAAGTGCTAACCCTAGTAGTGTAAGCTGAATGACCCTGAAATTGAAAAGCACTACAAATGAACTCTGAAAAGGTTGAAAGTTGGCATGATATCATCATTTCACCCACATAGCATGTTATAAAAAGTCGAGAGGGTTATGGCAAAAACTGGATGCACTTTGTGTACAAAACAGACAATCTCTTTCGAAGTATCAGGGTTTCATATGAAAACTCATCTGTTACAAAAGGCATTTCATTTCTTCCCATGTAACTGCAGTGATATCTTAGATCAAAGGCATCATCATAATAGTTGTGGAGAGAAAGTCTTCACTTTTTCTTCGGAGACTTCATATCTCTCGACCCAGGCATGAGCTTGGAAAACTAGTTTCAGCTCCTTGAACATCTCATATGCTCCTTGTTGCTCAAAACGCTTTTGGAGCCCCGGTTCTAAGCTGTAAGGCATGCTGCACTGAACGAGGGAGTAATCATCAGCACATGTCTGCCAAACGTTCAAATCGTCTTGCAGTGCTGGGAGAGCAGGTGGGTCACCTAACGGTGCTTCAAGGACATATGCTTTCTTGGCAGCTATGAGGATGATCCTAAGGTTCCAGACCCAGTCCGTATAGTTGCTGCCATCATCTTTCAGCTTAGTTTTCACTAGGAACGTGTTGAAGTTCATGTTGACATGAGCGTTGGCCATTTGATCTACAAGACATATTTTGCAAAGATTTTAGACTAAGTTCATGATAATGAAGTTCATCCAATCAAATCATTTAATGAACTCCCACTCAGATTTGACATCCCCTCAGTCATCTAAGTGTTACACGATCCGAGTTGACTAGGCCGTGTCCGATCATCACGTGAGACGGACTAGTCATCGTCGGTGAACATTCTCATGTTGATCGTATCTTCCATACGACTCGTGTTCGACCTTTCGGTCTCCGTGTTCCGAGGCCATGTCTGTACATCCTAGGCTCGTCAAGTTAACCCTAAGTGTTTTGCATGTGTAAAACTGTCTTACACCCGTTGTATGTGAACGTAAGGATCTATCACACCCGATCATCACGTGGTGCTTCGAAACGACGAACTTTAGCAACAGTGCACAGTTGAGAACACTTCTTGAAATTGTTGCAAGGTATCGTCTTATTTACTACCGTCGTTCTAAGTAAACAAGATGCATAAAACATAATAAACATCACATGCAATTATATAAAGTAGTGACATGATATGGCCAATATCATATAGCTCCTTTGATCTTCATCTTCGGGGCTCCATGATCATCTTGTCACCGGCATGACACCATGATCTCCATCATCAGATCTCCATCATCGTGTCTTCATGAAGTTGTCACACCAACGACTACTTCTACTTCTATGACCAACGCGTTTAGCAATAAAGTAAAGTAGTTTACATGGCATTCGTCAATGACACGCAGGTCATACAACAATAAAGACAACTCCTATGGCTCCTGCCGGTTGTCATCCTCATCGACATGCAAGTCGTGATTCCTATTACAAGAACATGATCTCATACATCACAATATATCATTCATCATTCATCACAACTTCTGGCCATATCACATCACATGACAATTGCTGCAAAAACAAGTTAGACGTCCTCTAATTGTTGTTGCATCTTTTACGTGGCTGCAATTGGGTTCTAGCAAGAACGTTTTCTTACCTACGAATAACCACAACGTGATTTTGTCAACTTCTATTTACCCTTCATAAGGACCCTTTTCATCGAATCCGCTCCAACTAAAGTGGGAGAGACAGACACCCGCCAACCACCTTATGCAACTAGTGCATGTTAGTCGGTGGAACCGGTCTCACGTAAGCGTACGTGTAAGGTTGGTCCGGGCCGCTTCATCCCACAATACCGCTGAAGCAAGATAAGACTAGTAGCGGCAAGCAAGTTGACAAGATCTACGCCCACAACAAAATTGTGTTCTACTCGTGCAATAGAGAACTACGCATAAACCTAGCTCATGATGCCACTATTGGGTAACGTTGCAGAAAATTAAAAATTTTCCTACGGTTTCACCAAGATCCATCTATGAGTTCATCTAAGCAACGAGTCAAGGGAGTGAGTTTGCATCTACATACCACTTGTAGATCGCGTATGGAAGCGTTAGAGGGAGCGGTGATGATGGAGTCGTACTCGCCGTGATTCAGATCACCGGAGATCCTAGCGCCGAACGGACGGCACCTCCGCGTTCAACACAAGTACGGAGCGTGTGACGTCTCCTCCTTCTTTATCCAGCAAGGGGGAAGGAGAGGTTGATGATGATGGCTCCAGCAGCAGCACAACGGCGTGGTGGTGGTGGAACAGCAGCACTCCGGCAGGGGCCCTCCGGGATGCGTGGCCCCACCCGATGGACCCCCGGGACCCTTCCGGTGGTCCCGGTACAATGTCGGGTGACCCCGAAACTTTTCCGATGGCCGAAATTCCACTTCCTATATATAATTCTTTACCTCTGGACCATTCTGAAACTCCTCGTGACGTCCGGGATCTCATCCAGGACTCCGAACAACATTCGGTATACTGCATACTCATATTCATACAACCCTAGCGTCACCGAACCTTAAGTGTGTAGACCCTACGGGTTCGGTTGACACGTAGTCATGACCGAGACGGCTCTCGGGAAATAACCAACAATGAGATCTGGATACCCATGTTGGCTCCCACATGCTCCTCGATGATCTCATCGGATGAACCACGATGTCGAGGATTAGAACAACCCCGTATACAATTCCCTTTGTCATTCGGTACGTTACATGCCCGAGACTCGATCGTCGGTATCCCAATACCTCATTCAGTCTCGTTACCGGCAAGTCACTTTACTCGTACCGTAATTCATGATCCCGTGACCAAACACTTGATCACTTTGAGCTCATTGTGATGATGCATTACCGAGTGGGCCCAGAGATACCTCTCCGTCATACGGAATGACAAATCCCAGTCTCGATCCGTGTCAACCCAACAGACACTTTCGGAGATACCTGTAGTGCACCTTTATAGTCACCCAGTTACGTTGTGACGTTTGGTACACCCAAAGCACTCTTACGGTATCCAGGAGTTACACGATCTCATGGTCTAAGGAAGAGATACTTGACATTGGAAAAGCTCTAGCAAAACGAACTACACGATCTTGTGCTATGCTTAGGATTGGGTCTCGTCCATCACATCATTCTCCTAATGATGTGATCCCGTTGTCAATGACATCTAATGTCCATAGTCAGAAACCATGACTATCTGTCGACCAACGAGCTAGTCAACTAGAGGCTCACTAGGGACATGTTATGGTCTATGTATTCACACGTGTATTACGATTTCCGGATAATACAGTTATAGCATGAATAAAAGACAATTATCATGAACAAGGAAATATAATAATAACTCTTTTATTATTGCCTCTAGGGCATATTTCCAACAGTCTCCCACTTGCACTAGAGTCAATAATCTAGTTACATTGTGATGAATCGAACACCCATAGAGTTCTGGTGTTGATCATGTTTTGCTCGCGAGAGAGGTTTAGTCAACGGATCTGCGACATTCAGATCCGTATGTACTTTGCAAATATCTATGTCTCCATCTTGAACATTTTCTCGGATGGAGTTGAAACGACGCTTGATGTGCCTGGTCTTCTTGTGAAACCTGGGCTCCTTGGCAAGGGCAATAGCTCCAGTGTTGTCACAGAAGAGTTTGATCGGCCCTGACGCATTGGGTATGACTCCTAGGTCGGTGATGAACTCCTTCACCCAAATAGCTTCATGCGCTGCCTCCAAGGCTGCCATGTACTCCGCTTCACATGTAGATCCCGCCACGACGCTCTGCTTGCAGCTGCACCAGCTTACTGCTCCACCATTCAACATATACACGTATCCGGTTTGTGACTTAGAGTCATCCAGATCTGTGTCGAAGCTAGCGTCGACGTAACCCTTTACGACGAGCTCTTCGTCACCTCCATAAACGAGAAACATGTCCTTTGTCCTTTTCAGGTACTTCAGGATATTCTTGACCGTTGTCCAGTGTTCCTTGCCGGGATTACTTTGGTACCTTCCTACCAAACTTACGGCAAGGTTTACATCAGGTCTGGTACACAGCATGGCATACATAATAGATCCTATGGCTGAGGCATAGGGGATGACGCTCATCTCTTCTTTATCTTTTGCCGTGGTCGGGCATTGAGCCGAGCTCAATCTCACACCTTGCAATACAGGCAAGAACCCTTTCTTGGACTGATCCATTTTGAACTTTTTCAAAATCTTATCAAGGTATGTGCTTTGTGAAAGACCTGTGAGGCGTCTCGATCTATCCCTATAGATCTTGATGCCTAATATGTAAGCAGCTTCTCCAAGGTCCTTCATTGAAAAACACTTATTCAAGTAGGCCTTAATGCTGTCGAAGAATTCTATATCATTTCCCATCAAAAGAATGTCATCTACATATAATATGAGAAATGCTACAGAGCTCCCACTCACTTTCTTGTAAACGCAGGCTTCTCCATAAGTCTGCATAAACCCAAACGCTTTGATCATCTCATCAAAGCGAATGTTCCAACTCCGAGATGCTTGCACCAGCCCATAAATGGATCGCTGGAGCTTGCATACTTTGTTAGCGTTCTTAGGATCGACAAAACCTTCCGGCTGCATCATATACAGCTCTTCCTTAATATAACCGTTAAGGAATGCCGTTTTGACGTCCATCTGCCATATCTCATAATCATAGTATGCGGCAATTGCTAACATGATTCGGACGGACTTAAGCTTCACTACGGGAGAGAAAGTCTCATCGTAGTCAATCCCTTGAACTTGCCGATAACCCTTAGCGACAAGTCGAGCTTTATAGATGGTGACACTACCATCCGCGTCCGTCTTCTTCTTAAAGATCCATTTGTTTTCTATCGCTCGCCGATCATCGGGCAAGTCAGTCAAAGTCCATACTTTGTTTTCATACATGGATTCTATCTCGGATTTCATGGCTTCTAGCCATTTGTTGGAATCTGGGCCCGCCATTGCTTCTTCATAGTTCGAAGATTCACCGTTGTCTAACAACATGATTTCCAGGACAGGGTTGCCGTACCAATCTGGTGCGGAACGTGTCCTTGTGGACCTACGAAGTTCAGTAGCAACTTGATCCGAAGTACCTTGATCATCATCATTAATTTCCTCTTCAGTTGGTGTAGGCATCACAGGAACATTTTCCTGAGCTGCACTGCTATCCTGTTCAAGAGGTAGTACTTCATCGAGTTCTACTTTCCTCCCACTTAGTTCTTTCGAGAGAAACTCTTTTTCCAGAAAGGATCCGTTCTTGGCAACAAAGATCTTGCCCTCCGATCTTAAGTAGAAGGTATACCCAATGGTTTCTTTAGGGTATCCTATGAAGACGCATTTTTCCGACTTGCGTTCGAGCTTTTCAGGTTGAAGTTTCTTGACATAAGCATCGCATCCCCAAACTTTTAGAAACGGCAGCTTAGGTTTCTTCCCAAACCATAATTCATATGGTGTCGTCTCAACGGATTTAGACGGTGCCCTATTTAAAGTGAATGTAGCTGTCTCTAGAGCGTATCCCCAAAATGATAGCGGTAAATCAGTAAGAGACATCATAGACCGCACCATATCCAATAGAGTGCGATTACGACGTTCGGACACACCGTTACGCTGAGGTGTTCCAGGCGGCGTGAGTTGTGAAACGATTCCACATTTTCTTAAGTGTGTACCAAATTCGTGACTTAAATATTCTCCTCCACGATCCGATCGTAAGAATTTATCTTTCGGTCATGTTGATTCTCTACTTCATTCTGAAATTCCTTGAACTTTTCAAAGGTCTCAGACTTGTGTTTCATCAAGTAGACATACCCATATCTACTCAAGTCATCAGTGAGAGTGAGAACATAACGATATCCTCTGCGAGCCTCAATTCTCATTGGACCGCACACATCGGTGTGTAGGATTTCCAACAAGTTGGTTTCTCACTCCATTGTTCTGGAGAACGGAGTCTTGGTCATTTTGCCCATGAGGCATGGTTCGCATGTGTCAAATGATTCATAATCGAGAGACTCCAAAAGTCCATCAGCATGAAGCTTCTTCATGCGCTTGACACCAATGTG
Organism: Triticum aestivum; assembly: GCF_018294505.1. Taxonomy (NCBI): domain Eukaryota; kingdom Viridiplantae; phylum Streptophyta; class Magnoliopsida; order Poales; family Poaceae; genus Triticum; species Triticum aestivum. The sequence goes on from NC_057813.1 coordinate 744,803,334, forward strand.
ACCAAGGCGGCAGTGCCACAAGTATGTGGGACTATCGTTATCAACTTTACATCTTTTGGTATTCACACTATGAATATGTGTAACACTACGCTCGAGATTCATTAAGAATAAACCATTGACCATAGGGGCATGACCATAAAACATATCTCTCATATAAATAGAACAACCATTATTCTCGGATTTAAATGAGTAGCCATCTCGTATCAAACGAGATCCAGATACATTGTTCATGCTCAAACTTGGCACCAAATAACAATTATTAAGGTTTATAACTAATCCCGTAGGTAAATGTAGAGGTAGCGTGCCGACGGCGATCACATCGACCTTGGAACCATTCCCGACGCGCATCGTCACCTCGTCCTTCGCCAGTCTCCGCGTATTCCGCGGCTCCTGCTGTGAGTTACAAATATGAGCAACGGCACCGGTATGAAATACCCAGGAGTTACTACGAGTATTGGTCAGGTACACATCAATTACATGTATATCAAATATACCTTTAGTGTTGCCGGCCTTCTTATCCGCTAAGTATTTGGGGTAGTTCCGCTTCCAGTGACCCTTCCCCTTGCAATAAAAGCACTCAGTCTCAGGCTTGGGTCCATTCTTTGACTTCTTCCCGGCAACTGGCTTACCGGGCGCGGCAACATCTTTGCCGTCCTTCTTGAAGTTCTTCTTACCCTTGCCCTTCTTGAACTTAGTGGTCTTATTGACCATCAACACTTGATGTTCTTTCTTGATTTCAACCTCTGCCGACTTCAGCATTGAAAATACGTCAGGAATGGTCTTCACCATCCCCTGCATATTATAGTTCATCACAAAGCTCTTGTAGCTTGGTGGGAGCGACTGAAGGATTCTGTCAATGACCGCCTCATCCGGGAGGTTAATGTCCAGCTGGGACAGGCGGCTGTGCAACCCAGACATTTTGAGTATATGTTCACTGACAGAACTGTTTTCCTCCATCTTACAACTATAGAACTTGTCGGAGACTTCATATCTCTCGACCCGGGCATGAGCTTGGAGAACTAGTTTCAGCTCCTCGAACATCTCATATGCTCCGTGTTGCTCAAAACGCTTTTGGAGCCCCGGTTCTAAGCTATAAAGCATGCCGCACTGAACGAGGGAGTAATCATCAGCACGTGTCTGCCAAACGTTCAAATCGTCTTGCAGTGCTGGGAGAGCAGGTGGGTCACCTAACGGTGCTTCAAGGACATATGCTTTCTTGGCAGCTATGAGGATGATCCTAAGGTTCCGGACCCAGTCCGTATAGTTGCTGCCATCATCTTTCAGCTTGGTTTTCTCTAGGAACATGTTGAAGTTCATATTGACATGAGCGTTGGCCATTTGATCTACAAGACATATTTTGCAAAGATTTTAGACTAAGTTCATGATAATGAAGTTCATCCAATCAAATTATTTAATGAACTCCCACTCAGATTTGACATCCCCTCAGTCATCTAAGTGTTGCACGATCCGAGTTGACTAGGTCGTGTCCGATCATCACGTGAGACGGACTAGTCATCGTCGGTGAACATTCTCATGTTGATCGTATCTTCCATACGACTCGTGTTCGACCTTTCGGTCTCCGTGTTCCGAGGCCATGTCTGTACATGCTAGGCTCGTCAAGTTAACCCTGAGTGTTTTGCATGTGTAAAACTGTCTTACACCCGTTGTATGTGAACGTAAGGATCTATCACACCCGATCATCACGTGGTGCTTCGAAACGACGAACTTTAGCAATGGTGCACAGTTAGGGGAGAACACTTCTTGAAATTGTTGCAAGGGATCATCTTATTTACTACCGTCGTTCTAAGTAAACAAGATGCATAAAACATAATAAACATCACATGCAATTATATAAAGTAGTGACATGATATGGCCAATATCATATAGCTCCTTTGATCTTCATCTTCGGGGCTCCATGATCATCTTGTCACCGGCATGACACCATGATCTCCATCATCATGATCTCCATCATCGTGTCTTCATGAAGTTGTCACACCAACGACTACTTCTACTTCTATGACCAACGCGTTTAGCAATAAAGTAAAGTAGTTTACATGGCGTTCTTCAATGACACGCAGGTCATACAAAAATAAAGACAACCCCTATGGCTCCTGCCGGTTGTCATATTCATCGACATGCAAGTCATGATTCCTATTACAAGAACATGATCTCATACATCACAATATATCATTCATCATTCATCACAACCTCTGGCCATATCACATCACATGACAATTGCTGCAAAAACAAGTTAGATGTCCTCTAATTGTTGTTGCATCTTTTACGTGGCTGCAATTGGGTTCTAGCAAGAACGTTTTCTTACCTACGAATAACCACAACGTGATTTTGTCAACTTCTATTTACCCTTCATAAGGACCCTTTTCATCGAATCTGCTCCAACTAAAGTGGGAGAGACAGACACCCGCTAGCCACCTTATGCAACTAGTGCATGTTAGTCGGTGGAACCGGTCTCACGTAACGTACGTGTAAGGTTGGTCCGGGCCGCTTCATCCCACAATACCGCTGAAGCAAGATAAGACTAGTAGCGGCAAGCAAGTTGACAAGATCTATGCCCACAACAAAATTGTGTTCTACTCGTGCAATAGAGAACTACGCATAAACCTAGCTCATGATGCCACTGTTGGGTAACGTTGCAGAAAATTAAAAAAATTCCTACGGTTTCACCAAGATCCATCTATGAGTTCATCTAAGCAACGAGTCAAGGGAGTGAGTTTGCATCTACATACCACTTGTAGATCGCGTACGGAAGCGTTAGAGGGAGTGGTGATGATGGAGTCGTACTCGCCGTGATTCAGATCACCGGAGATCCTAGCGCCGAACGGACGGCACCTCCGCGTTCAACACACGTACGGTGTGTGTGACGTCTCCTCCTTCTTGATCCAGCAAGGGGGAAGGAGAGGTTGATGATGATGGCTCCAGCAGCAGCACAACGGCGTGGTGGTGGTGGAACAGCAGCACTCCGGCAGGGCTTCGCCAAGCACGTGACGGAGGAGGAAGAGGTGTAGCAGGGGGAGGGGGCGCCAGGACTTCAGGGTGCCGCTGCCCCTCTCCCCCCTCCCTTTATATAGGCCCCCAGGGGGGGCGCCGGCCCTGGGAGATTCAATCTCCCAAGGGGGCGGTGGCCAAGGGGGGAGGAGTGCCCCCCAAGGCATGTGGTGCGCCCCCCCACCCTAGGGTTTCAACCCTAGGCGCAGGGGGTGGGCCTAGGGGGGCGCACCAGCCCACTATGGGCTGGCTCCCCTCCCACTTCAGCCCATGGGGCCCTCCGGGATGGGTGGCCCCACCCGGTGGACCCCCGGGACCCTTCCGGTGGTCCCGGTACAATGCCGGGTGACCCCGAAACTTTCCCGATGGCCGGAATACCACTTCCTATATATAATTCTTTACCTCCGGACCATTCCGAAACTCCTCGTGATGTCCGGGATCTCATCCGGGACTCCGAACAACATTCGGTATACTGCATACTCATATTCATACAACCCTAGCGTCACCAAACCTTAAGTGTGTAGACCCTACGGGTTCGAGAGACACGTAGTCATGACCGAGACGGCTCTCGGGCAATAACCAATAGCGGGATCTAGATACCCATGTTGTCTCCCACATTCTCCTCGATGATCTCATCGGATGAACCACGATGTCGAGGATTAGAACAACCCCGTATACAATTCCCTTTGTCATTCGGTACGTTACATGCCCGAGACTCGATCGTCGGTATCCCAATACCTCGTTCAGTCTCGTTAGCGGCAAGTCACTTTACTCATACCGTAATGCATGATACCATGACCAAACACTTGATCACTTTGAGCTCATTGTGATGATGCATTATCGAGTGGGCCCAGATATACCTCTCCGTCATACGGAGTGACAAATCCCAGTCTTGATCCGTGTCAACCCAACAAACACTTTTGGAGATACCTGTAGTGCACCTTTATAGTCACCCAGTTACGTTGTGATGTTTGGTACACCCAAAGAACTCTTATGGTATCCGGGAGTTACACGATCTCATGGTCTAAGGAAGAGATACTTGACATTGGAAAAGCTCTAGCAAAACGAACTACACGATCTTGTGCTATGCTTAGGATTGAGTCTCGTCCATCATATCATTCTCCTAATGATGTGATCCCGTTGTCAATGACATCTAATGTCCATAGTCAGAAACCATGACTATCTATCGACCAACGAGCTAGTCAACTAGAGGCTCACTAGGGACATGTTATGGTCTATGTATTCACACGTGTATTACGATTTCCGGATAATACAGTTATAGCATGAATAAAAGACAATTATCATGAACAAGGAAATATAATAATAACTCTTTTATTATTGCCTCTAGGGCATATTTCCAACACCCAAGATTGTTCAGATCCACTATTGTCATTCCGTACTATGGGTCTACCTGTACCCCGCCTCTTGACAGATTGACCCATTTGCACTGAAACATAGGGACCTTAAAATCATGTCCATAGTCAAGTTCCCATATGTCCAAAGAAGAGATTGCATTGAGGAATGCACATAGCTTCACAATGGCTAATCGAACATTTTCCGGTAGAAGCCCCCTCAATGCAACCGAAAACGGTTGCATCATAATCACGTGGCAGTCATGAGACTTTAGGTTCTGGAACTTTTTCTCTGCCATATTTATTATTTCCTTTGTATTCGACGAGAAGCCAGGCGGGAGAGGCAAATAATTAAGGTGACGGGAAGCTTAAGTTTTACATTAATCATTATTCTTAATGAGTTTATAAATACAATTATTCAGACGGTTATATTTTCAAACGAGGAGAGGGTTCCATGTCTTATTTTTGAGTGTGATCTCGGCCATAGTTTTATCTTGGAGTTCCTCACCCTCCATTTCAGTGTGATCTTTGCTAGTAATCCTCCGTCGATTGGTTGGTGTGCGGCTTTGCTCTGTCCCTCTCTTGATCCATCAGGTCGTATATGAAAACTCTTCATTTTTTCAAATTCCACTATTTATTACTGCAGGTGGCCATGCTAAGATGATGTCTCCATCTTGTGGAAGATGCACACTGCGGGATGAATACAACTACAAAAATTCAGAGGATGAAAGTAAACATTTCTTGGTGCCAATGATGGGTGATTTCCAACATGCGATGGTAACTAATTCCTATTGTTAGATTTAGTGCCAATCCGTCATGTTTTGTTTCTTATGCCTTTAGGCATTAGCTACTTTCCTAGGAATTAATGAAAAGTACATTCACATTGTCTTTATTATACATTGACAAGTGCAAGTGATGAATCATGTGTAGGACGTGGAGAGAGTGGTGCAACTAACTCAAGGCTTGACGTTCGCTAGTGAAAACAAAGTGATGCCTCAATATAATTATGCACTAAACTGAAGCCAAATACACTAGTGAAGATAAAGTGATGGCTAAACTGAAGCCACATACATTATTGTGAAAAATAATTTATTTAATATTTTAAAAGTATTCATTAATTCTAGTGGCACACCGAATTTTCCTTCTAATGGCGCACTACCGGTGCGCCACTGGCATCACGCCATTAGAATTAAATTCTAATGGCGCACTACTGGTGCGCCATTAGTATCTGGTGTTCTAATGGCGCACCGCGTAGTGCGCCATTAGTATAGCCTGCAGTGCGCCATTAGAATGCCTCCCAGGGGCCATATGTACAAATGTGCTTTGGCATTCTAATGGCGCACCAGCAGCTAATGCGCCATTGGTGTGATGATCACAGTGCGCCATTAGTGTCTTGTGTGGTGCGCCATTAGTATGAATATTAGGTTTTATTTTTTTTGCTTTTCTGATTTTTGCACATGTTACAAAATATATTATTGCATAGAATATAGACAGCAGCACACAGCAACATCAGATTCATCAAATACAATAGAAGATTAGTCTCTGAATACAATTCATCATATTAGTCTCCGGATTCAAAAGACCGGACAAAGATAAAACATTACAAGTCTCAAGACCGCGAGTATCGAGTTTGCCTTCACATTACAAGTCGATATCGATCATCTAAACTACCATCACATAGAAGAGAGTTGTGGTCATCACGATGAGCATCATCGCGATCAAACTGGTCTTCATTCGGTTCCTCCAACGCTCCCTCCTCTCTCCCGCTAGATAGCGGGCGTATCTAGATTCGGCCTCCGCCCTAGTGGTGTACCCTTTGTAACTGTTACCGCTGAAACGGTGAACCTGTCTCCGACACTCCTCCTAGTCATCGTAGACTCCGGGAATCTTACCCTTGTACACGACATACGACGACATCTCTATGCACAAGCCAAACAACAGACAATACATAAGCAATGTGTAAGTATGCAACAATAGGATCGGAAGAGAAAAGCAAGACATTAATAGCACGATTCATGGTGAGGCTGTTCCTCCATCTCTTGGGACAGCTCCCAGAATTGCTTGCCGCCCGAACCACCGGCCTCATCGTTGTCGGCCATGTTTCTCTCTAAATAGGAAAAAAGTTTGGTCAAAAAGATGGTTATTGTCAAGGAACAAGATCATGGTCTCATGATTTAGGGTTTGTCGACACCGAGGCACCCTAAAAGCCTAAGCTTTCATCATTTAGGTTCTCATCGACACCGAGGCATCCGGGGCACCCAAGTTAAGTTTTCATCATTTAGGGTTTATCGATGCCGAGGCACCCTAGGTTGGGCCTGATCTTGGCTCTATTTCCACCTATGTTGGGTTTATCATCTAGGGTTTATCGATGCTAAGGATAATTCTAAGTTGGGCCTAATCACTTGGCTCTATTGCCACCTATGATTTAATGCAGCAAGAATGGCAGGGCAGTTGATCCTACTTAACTAAGTACTAAGATAGCCCGGCCCATGCATTAGTCGCAAGTACCCCATATGTCCTATTTTTAGCAGAGTCATGCTAAAATTCACGGAAAATTTCAGCATGACCTTTGCTGAAAATAGGACATATGGAGTACCCGAATTTGCCGGAACGGAAGTTAATCGACATTCCGTCAAACTCAAGGGCCTCTCGGGGTACTTGCAAATTCATCACGACACGATGGTCGGAGACAAAACCCAGCCACAGACCATATGGTCCTCTGCTTTCATATGGACAAAAATCAGCTCAACTTATGTGAGCTTCCATTCCAGATATAATATGTCTCCCAACAAAAAATCATCAATAGTTTAGAAAGTCTGTACAAACACAGAAAGAATGACAAATGTCTTTTTACAGATCATGGCTTAGAGTCATAAACATCTATGGACCAAATATAGTAATGGATACAGCAGATTAGTCTTATGATTTTACTTGTTCGGTATGAAATAGCTTATGCTTTCCTTATAGTACATGTCCACATTTGATATGTCCTTTTTGTCTGTCCTGCTTTTTGAATCAACCGTATCGAGCAATACTATGGAATTAGTCAAATAATTGTGCATGTTTTGACAATAGGATGAATGCAAAAGAAAATCAAATGGTTGTGGCAATCTGTCCATCATCATGACTGTTGACAGTCGCCACACCCACTGTTGGACTTCGATCTAGCACAAAGGGGGTGTATAAGAGCAGATATGGATGGTGTGGTCTGGCACAGATAGCAGTATAATCATCTTAATCTTGCAGTGTAATTTTTAATCCGTGGCAGCAAACGGGCATTGTGCTAGTCTAATAAGAATACACATTGTTGAACTTCATTGCTGGAATTAATGGTTTACTATCGGGATGTGCCTTAGGAGCATCGCTTATCAAGTGAAAACATAAGACACAAACTTGTAGCTGTATGTGTTTTGCCAAGAAAGGGTGCACCAAGAAATATTTTCCTAGTACTGGTTTATCTCACCTACTAGTAAAGGGACATTTCTCCTCAAATCGAAAGTTAATACATCATTGTTTCTTACTAGGGGAAGATGGACCTGGATGGTCAAGCATGTGGAAGATGGCTTTGTGGGCGCGCCTTCTTAACAGCGAAAATGCATACAGAATGATCCTAAAGTTAATCACATTGGTTCCACCTGGTGAAAAAGTTGGGTTCGAAGGAGGACTGTACACCAATCTGTGGACAGCACACATAAGAACAGTAGCAGTAGTACTACTACTAGCAGTAGTACTACCAAAAGAAAGGAAAGAACAGTAGTAGTAGTACTACTACTAGCTAGCTAGCTAGCTGGTACTGATCTAGCTTCTGCATGCATTTCTCTGAATTTTGTTATACGTAAACACTACAAGGAATTATACTTTGTCATAGCTATTAGTCTTTGGACTAAGGGGCACTAGCACACTAGTAAGTGATAGGCAACCATCCTACATGGAAATGTGAAGAGTTACATGGATGAGTACTAGCTCTAAGTGAAGGCTCAATGGATTCAAGATCAACCGACTGAAGTTGCCCAAACCTGCAAGGAAAAGAGAGAATAATGATTTCGAACTGCTTCTGATGGCATACATAAGCATAAGTTCAGTCCCCCAAATCAAGTACTCCATCAGATTGGGATACTACTCTAGATTAGTGTAGCCACTATCTAACAAAAAATTTCAGAACTGAATTTCAGAGTACTCTAAATGTTGTGTGCCCTAGTATTTCTGTGTTCCCTTGCATTTCTATAACATTTAGTAGCATGACAATTTTATCATGTTGAAAAAAATTCAGTAACATGAATTTGGCTAAGCCAAGCATGATCTTGCTTGCATTTCCGCCTTTGCTACATGAAGCAATAGGGTAGGTTCAGTTTCACTAAATTTTTGAAACTATACATCATTTGCTGAATTTTTGCTCTACATCACCTGCTCTTTGTAAATTATTGCATATATCCAGTGACTGAATTTTTGAAACTATAGGTGAACCTCTTCAGGAAACGCAAAACAGTTAACTGAAACTATCTAAAATAGTTAAATCCACTTGATGCTTACCTAATGCAGGCCAACAGAATGAAATGAACTACGAATTTGTTCTCTGAAATACATGTAGGCCAACAGAGAGGCTGTTCTTACAAGGGAGCAAGAAGCCTGCCGCCATGGCCCTAGGGTTTGCAGGTGAGGGGGTGGAGGAGAAGGGAGGAATCACCATGCATAGGTTGGGGAGGGAGGAAGGATGGAGAGGGAGGAAGGAGGAAGGAGGAGAGGTACCTGGGCAGGCGCGGCCGGTCGCCGGAGGGGTCAGGGTTGGGGTTGGGGTCGGGGTCGGCGGCGGCGGCGTCGTCGAAGGGATGCCTCAGTTGGCCGTGGGAAGGCCGGCGGCCGCGGTCGTCGTCCTGCACCCCGTGCCCGGACTGAGGAAGACGCCGGCGTTGAAGCTCCGGCAGCGGCTGGGCGTCGGGGGGCGACGGCGCGGGGGCAAAGTTAGGTCGAGTGGGGGGGGGGATCTGGCGAGGGAGGGAGAGAGGCCAGAGGGGAATAGGTGGAGGGAAGCTTTCTAATGGCGCACCACACGCAGGTGCGCCATAAGTACGACTGTTCTAATGGCGCACCACCCCTCGGTGCGCCATTAGAATTTTGTTTTAACCTAGCCTAGTAGCCATATCTACAGCCCAACCCTATCTACAATAGAACCCACGCACTAGCCCGACTGGTCAGCACGTAGCACACACACCAGGAGGTCTTGGGTTCGATTCCCAGGATCCCCAATATTTTTTTATGCATTTTAAATGGTGTTTTTTATATTTATTTGTGTTTAAATATGTTCAAACTTGTTTAAATCATAACAGTAATATTTTTTATGCATTTTAAATGCTGTTTTTTATATTTATTTGTGTTTAAATATGTTCAAACTTGTTTAAATTATAAAAGTAATATTTTTTATAAAAATAGTAAAAAAAATTTAAAAAATATGTTCAAAAAGTGCGGGTGCGGGGGGCAGGGTGCTCCGGCGGTGGAGCGGGGGAGGGTTGCGATGGGTGGAGCTAGCGGGGGAGGGTGCGGGTGCGATCGAGATGGAGGGGGATCGAGATCGAGATGGATTGAGGGGGAATCGAGATCAAGTGTCCTCATGAATTCAAAAAGTGCCCATGAAATTTAAAAATATTCATGATATCAAAAGGTGCCCATGAAATACAATCGAGAAATGAAGAGTACGATTTAAATACAATCGGTCTTGGCTAGCTATCTGTTCACAATCTTCTTGCCCTTCTTTTTCGCAAACGGAGTTCTTCTGTGGAACGGACGTCCTTTAGGTAGGGTGGTCCTGCTTCTTCTTGTGGTGTGTGCTGCTACTTCATCGTCGTCGTCATGTTCGATCTTCGGGTCGTCGTACTTGTCGAAGTCTTGCTCATTGGCTACTCCATCCATTCCGATGATCTTCCTTTTGCCTCTCCTCACGACAACACGACTGGGCTTTGGCGGGTCGGTAATGAAGAAGCATTGGTCCACTTGGGAAGCCAGTACCCATGGCTCATTTTTCGCGGTGACATTTGCGCCCGCGGTCTTGGATTTGGCTTCGGGTATAACCATGGTGGTGAAATACCGGTCTTCTTTTATGACGTTTTTGGCCCATCTGACACGGAACATCGGGACCTTCTCTCCAGCGTAGCTCAGCTCCCAGATCTCCTCGATCCTTCCGTAGTATCTGTCCTTGTCGTTACCGGTGTAGGATTCCATCGTTACCCCGGAGTTCTGATAACCATCGCTCTTCATGTCCTTGTCCTCGGTGTAGAATGTGTAGCCGTTGATATCGTACGCCTCATAGGTCATCAGGTTGTGCTCGGCGCCCTGTGACAAGGCGAATATGAGTTGTTCTTCCGCGGAAGAATCCTCATGTAAAGGGTACGACAGAATCTTCTGCTTGAACCAACGCGTGAAACATGAGTTGTGCTCTTTGAGTATATCTCCGTCCGTCCTCTGTTGGCCTCGGTCATTGTACGTCTTCTTAATAAAGATTTTGTGCTCTACCACCCAAGGATCGACCACGTCTATGTGTTGTAGCGCGACTAGGTTTGCTCTTTCAAAGTCGGCGAGTCGACCCTCGAAGTCGACATGCATTTCGCGGCGACCCTCATGGTGACCCCATCCAGCGAGCCTGCCGAGGTGCCTGTTGACGGGCAGACCAACAGGGTTCTCGATGCCTAGATAATTCGTGCAGTAGGAGATGCACTCTTCGGTCAGAAAGCCCCTGGCTATGCTTCCCTCTGGACGTGACATGTTGCGAACGTATCCTTTGATGACACCATTCATCCTTTCGAACGGCATCATGCTGTGCAGGAATGTCGGCCCGAGTTGGATGATATCCTCCACTATATGGACCAGCAGATGCACCATAACGTCGAAGAATGCGGGCGGGAAGTACATCTCAAGCTCGCATAGTATCACCACGATCTCTTCCTGTAGCCTTCTGAGTTGCCTCACGCCAATCGACTTCCGAGAGATGACGTCGAAACTGGTCGGGCACTTGTTCCCCTTGGGAAGACGTTCGTACGAGAATGACATGTTCTCGTCGAAGCATGCGTCGGTCATTTTGTGTTTTACCTTCATCTCCAGAGCCATGAGCGTTACTTTCAGGCGGGTATCCTCGGGCCTGCATCCTTCATACAATGGAGTAACCGCGTCTATCTCCAGTTGATCCAGCTTGGCTTTCTCTCGGGCGGTAGCTCTTGCGTTATCCGTCCGCTTGAGAAGCAGCTCTTGAATATGAGGGTCCTGCACCCAGCCTCCATCGTCGTCTGCTCCGGCATCTTCATCTTCATGATCATTCCCTTCGTCTTGATCTTCCTCATCATCATGTACGACATCTTCTACATGATGACTGTGTACAGCATCACCGTCGTGATCATGTCCTGGAGATTCTTCGTCTTCTCGCCCGCCCTCGCCGCGGTGGTACTTGTCTTGTTGCCCTTCCTCATTTCTTGCCCGGCCCCGGCCATGGACGACTTGATAGTCATCTTCATCACCTTGCCACCGATAGCCATCCATGAAACCACGCAAGAGCAGGTGGTCCCGCACCTACCCGGAATCCGGGTCCGCAATAAGGCTCTTCAGCTTGCATCTTCGACATGGACATCTTATCTCCGTCTCGTTCTTTTGAAGCATCTCGGCCTTCGCGGAGCTCAAAAACCTATTCACGATGCCTTCAGTCATCGTGCGGACCATGGTCGCCTGCGGGGTAGAGCAAAACGATATGTTAGAACCAAGAAAAAATTTGGCATGACCTTCCCTAAAAATAGGACCAAAAAGAATGCATAGTGCCAAAATTCTCGCTGAAACGGAAATGAATCAAAACATTCCGGCAAAATATTGGCAACTATCGCATATTTCAAATACCGGTACCTTCAAACACAAACATATATGCAACACCACAAACACATGCAACACCACAAACATACATAGATCTAGCTAGGCCACAAAAAGTGCATGTGCACGTTGTTGGAGCGAGCTAGGGAGAAAAAAAAGTACATCTATATCATGAAGATAGCTTTCCCTTACTTACCTATCAAAAAAAGGTAATTTCACCACTTAATTTTGTTGAATCTATGGTGGAAATGAGGTGAGGAGGAGGAGATGGCCGAAAGCTTGGAGAAGGAGGTGGATGGAATGAAGTGGGGAAAGTGAGTGGGTAGGTGTGGGCTGTCCAAAATATCTTGTTGGTCCCAGGTTACTAATGGCGCACCGTAGGAAAATGCGCCATTAGTAACCCTGGTTACTAATGGCGCATCAGCCTACGGTGCGCCATTAGTAGTTTTGCAAAAAAGTAAAAATAATAAGTATATATACTAATGGCGCATCTCCTCTGAGTGCGCCATTACTAGTTTAAACAAGTAATGGCGCATTGTGCCATGATGCGCCATTAGTAGTTTTGCAAAAAAAAAGAATAAAACAAAATTTACAGTAATGGCGCACTGCCTGCTTGGTGCACCATTAGTAGTTATAGATAGTAATGGCGCATTATGGACCCGATGCGCCATTAGTATGTATGGGAAAATGGAAAAAAAATCATACTAGTGGCGCACCCTGTTTACGGTGCGCCATTAGTGTCTTCCACACTAATGGCGTATCACAAACAGGTGCGCCATTAGTATATAGTAGTGGCGCACTGCTTCCACGGTGCGCCATTAGAATCAATCCTATATATAGCCCTTTTCCTAGTAGTGGATTGTTCAGATCCACTATTGTCATTCCGTACTATGGGTCTACCTGTACCCCGCCTCTTGACAGATTGACCCATTTGCACTGAAACAAAGGGACCTTAAAATCATGTCCATAGTCAAGTTCCCATATGTCCAAAGAAGAGATTGCATTGAGGAATGCACATAGCTTCACAATGGCTAATCGAACGTTTTCCGGTAGAAGCCCCCTCAATGCAACCGAAAACGGTTGCATCATAATCACGTGGCAGTCATGAGACTTTAGATTCTGGAACTTTTTCTCTGCCATATTTCTTGTTTCCTTTGTATTCGACGAGAAGCCAGGCGGGAGAGGCAAATAATTAAGGTGACGGGAAGCTTAAGTTTTACATTAATCATTATTCTTAATGAGTTTATAAATACAATTATTCAGATGGTTATATTTTCAAACGAGGAGAGGGTTCCATGTCTTATTTTTGAGTGTGATCTCGGCCATAGTTTTATCTTGGAGTTCCTCACCCTCCATTTCACTGTGATCTTTGGTAGTAATCCTCCGTCGATTGGTTGGTGTGCGGCTTTGCTCTGTCCCTCTCTTGATCCATCAGGTCGTATATGAAAACTCTTCATTTTTTCAAATTCCACTATTTATTACTGCAGGTGGCCATGCTAAGATGATGTCTCCGTCTTGTGGAAGATGCACACTGCGGGATGAATACAACTACAAAAATTCAGAGGATGAAAGTAAACATTTCTTGGTGCCAATGATGGGTGATTTCCAACATGCGATGGTAACTAATTCCTATTGTTAGATTTAGTGCCAATCCGTCATGTTTTGTTTCTTATGCATTTAGGCATTAGCTACTTTCCTAAGAATTAATGAAAAGTACATTCACATTGTCTTTATTATACATTGACAAGTGCAAGTGATGAATCATGTGTAGGACGTGGAGAGAGTGGTGCAACTAACTCAAGGCTTGACGTTCGCTAGTGAAAACAAAGTGATGCCTAAATATAATTATGCACTAAACTGAACCCAAATACACTAGTGAAGATAAAGTGATGGCTAAACTGAAGCCACATACATTATTGTGAAAAATAATTGATTTAATATTTTAAAAGTATTCATGCCACATTTAGCAAATGTTCATGCTGTGTATAAAAAGTTTGCTCTAGTTTTAGAAAATGTTTGTACTATTCATAAAGAATATGTAACATTTCCAAGCTATTCACTCGTTTCAATAAAAATGTAGGTTGCATTTGTTTGTATGATTAAAACAATATGTTTCGCACACTTCAAATCAATGTACCTTACAGCTAAAAGATCCATGAACAAAAGGAATGTCAAGGGAAAAGCAAAACAGAAGTCATGACCATTCAGATATGTCCTGTCGAGAATGAAGGCTATATAGTTTACTCGTGAGCTCATATGTACCCTTGTGAACAGTAAAATAAAAAACAATAGTAATAGAAAAAAAACTGAATTGCTTTGGAACAAACATTGACGAAATATCAACATGCGTGCAAATTTTCATTAAAAAAACAACACATGGAGCATCAATTTTGTTTTTTCTACGAAAGCATATTGACATGTTTTTTCTTCAAGAAAATTCGCACGCATGTTCAGAATTCGTCAATGTCAATTCGTAAAAACAAAGTCAGATTTTTACAATTTTGTTGACAATTTTTTGATTTTACCTTTCATGAGGATGAGTCTGACCTCGCGGGCAGAAACTTACTGTCCCTGGTCTTTTTGCATCTCATGGCCTAGAATTGGAACGAGACTCTCTTGGAGGGTGTGGTGAGTAAGAAATATGCAATACTGACTCATTCCATTTCTTTTTGGAGAAAGTTCAATAAAGTTGTCTTTGATGCCTCCATCGTTGGCAGGTGAATCCAGTACTTGAAGGCCCATATTTTAGCCTCGTAATCCTATATCACCCAGACATTGATAGAAGTTGGCTGGGGAGTCAAGCCATCTAATAAAACAAGTGTACCCTCCTTGTCGAACAACTTCCCATCATGGAATGAATGGGGTGGACCACACATCTATCGGAAAGACCCTGATTCTATGTCGAATACAATAATGTCTCCACGGTCTCCCATAATGTGACTGGAACCATAAATACGCTAGTTCAGTCTGCATGGTGGTGGACTTGTGGTAAACAGGAGAACATGCGCGCGGATAACCAAGTTATAGATGTACAACTAGTTACCCCGACAGAAGATATGGAGTCCATCACAGGAGCCTTTGCGACCATCTTGACAATGGTGTTCGGAGCCTTGGAGGGAAGTTCCGAGCTGCTGAGCAACGGCGCCACGAACAACGATGAGGGTGGTGGGCCGCGTGTGGCCATCGACAATGGGGAGCAATGGCTAGCAGCCATGGTGCTCATGCAAGAATCTAGGTATCGATGTCACACTGCGATGGCTAGCAGCCATGGTGCTCACGCAAGAATCCTGGTGTGGATGTCACACTGCGTCATGACATGGTGATGGCACAACAGCAGCCGACGTCCTTCGGCGGCAACCTATGAGTGTTTTTTTTCAATGAACTTCTCGGGCAAGACCTCGGGCAGGGTCGGGCCTCTCTTTCTCGGCATCGTAGTGCTCCGATGACTCCGGTCGGCTGGAAAGAGACTAAAGACTTTAGTCCAACAATACCTTGACTCAAGAAGAGAGGCAAGTAATGTGATAGAAAGCTTATTAATCATTATTACTGCTGAGGTTATAAATACTATTATTCAAACGGGTGTATTTTAAAATAACGTTAGAGTTCCTAGTCTTAATTTTTGAGTGTGATCTCGGCCATAGTTTTGTCTTGGACTTCCCCACACTCCGATTTCAGTGTGATCTTGGCCAGTAATCCTCCGTCGATTGGTTGGTGTGCTTCTATGCTCTCTCCCTCTCTTGATGCATCAGATCGAATATGAAATCTCTTCATTTCTTGAAATTCCACTTTTTATTGCTGCAGGTGGCCAGGCTAAGATGATGTCTCGGTCTTGTGGAAGATGCACATTGCGCGATGAATATAACAACCAAAATTCGGAGGATGAAAGTAAACATTTCTTGGTGCTATGTTGGGTGATTTCCAACACAAAATGGAAACTAATTCCTTTTCTTAGATTTAGTGCCACTCCGTCATGTTTTGTTTCTTATGCATTTAGGCATCAGCTACACTCCTAAGCGTTAATGACAAGTACATTTACATGTGTCTTTATTATACAATGACAAGTGCAAGTGATAAAAGTGTGTAGGCCGTGAAGAGAGTTGATGCAACCAACTCAAGATTTGGTGGTCGCTAGTGAAATCGAGTGATGGCTATGTCGAATTATACACTAAATGGAAGCCAAATACACTAGTGAAGATAGAGTGATGGCTAAACTGAAGCCACACTCCTTATTGTGAAAACATAATATAATTAATTTTTTAAAAGTGTTCATCCCACATTTAGAAAATGTTCATGCTGTGTAAGCAAGTTTGCTCAAGTTTTAAAAAATGGTTGTACCATTCAAAAAGAGTTATGTGACGTTTCCAGGCTATTCACTTTTCAAGAAAATTTATGTTGCATTTAAAAATATATTATACAATGTAAAAAATGTTTAGTGCACTTCAAAATCAATGTGCATTACAGTTAAAAAAGCTATGAACAAAAGGACTGTCAAGGGAAAAGCAAAACAGAAGTCACGACCATTCAGATATACCCCGTGGGGAATGGAGGCTTTAGAGTCTATTCGCGAGCTCATATGCACCCTCGTGAGCGGGAAAATCGAAAACAATAATGAAAGAAATAAAAAACAGAATTTTATAGAACAAGCATTGACGAATTCTTAACATGCATGCAAATTTTTATTAGAACAGAACACATCACTGAACTGGTGCACCCCTTGAGCTGATGCACCAGGTCGTCTACCTTGTTGAAGTCTATCACGGGCTGGTTCCTGGTAAAGCAGAGCGGACGAAATCAATACCCATGATGAGATGATGAAAGCAGATCGAAAGAAGGGGGTCTTAGGGGCGGACAACATGCCGGCGATGTCGTTGAGAATCCTGTTGGCGTTGGCGATGAAGAGGTTGATGACCTCGGTGACCAAGCCTTCTTGTGCTGAGCTACCATCCTCGTCCATCGACTACAAGTACTGGAAATACTCGTCAACCATACCCTAGATGGATCACTGCACGAGAAGCTAAAAGCATAGTCGGCCAGCAACCACACAGGTCTAGTAGGGGGGTGAGGGTGGACTGACCAGGGCGAACCTGGATGTGACAAGGGTTTTCAGCTGGGCCCTAAGCGCGACAGA
>NC_057813.1:744821017-744876254 GCF_018294505.1 Triticum aestivum
AGGTGCTGAAGTGATCCGAAGCTGTGGTGGCTACGGCGGAGTTGTCGAGGAAGAGTGGAGGAGGCTTGGGGACATAGCCCCTTATATGCCCGGACGCACGAGGCTATCCGCGCGAAGAAGTGCGGCTGGGAGTGGCCCCCTTTAACAGTCTACTAGTGCCTCGGCCGGGAGCTAGACGTTGTCGACACTGGATGCAGCCAGATGGGCGCCCGGCCAAGGGTCGTTGGATGGGTCCTCCACTGGCCATTGACGGTCGGCATCTCTCTAAATAGAAAAAACCAGGAGATGTAGGAATACGAACAAGAAGTATATTGGTGGCTGACTGAGATTGCCTTCAGGATCGATTGAGGGCATCGAGAAGGATGACGGATATGATTCCGTGTTTGTGTCGCTCGTCTCGTCTCGACGCGATGCACTCTTGTTTCAAGACAAGAGGACAAAGAACAGATGGAACGTAATTGTATATATCCAACTCATGTTTGCTTGGCTCTACAACAAACGAGTGCAGTTCAGTAATGGAGTGAATTGTTCTGAATAAAAACAGAAGATAAAACTCCACAATGCTCGCTCTCGAGCCAGCGACCTTCCATTCGATTGCTTCCGCATACGAATGAGTAGTTCGTTGCATTGTTTTCTCGCGCCTTAGTCAGCCCATGATGAGACGTGCTGGCTCAGCCGGGAGCCATTAACAGCTAAAGGTTATGCCGCAAAATGCAGCCAGATGAGCCTCCCGTCAAGGCTCTGACCACTCGTTCGATGGGTCCTCCACTGGCCATCGACGGCGGACATCTCTAAAAACCTGGATCGGAGATTTGTTTTTACGAAGGAAGTGTTTAGTGGCAGCTTGATGAGATTGTCGTATGGAAAATCATGAACAATTAATTAATTATGAGTTTGTATCGCATGCACATTAAGAAGAGGCGGTTGTCATCACGTGCTAGTTTATACACGAGTTCTTCTAGGAATCTTGTATTTACCAAAGTTTTAAATAGCGCGCTAAGCATTTTAGCGCCGGACCTCTTTCAAATGCTATAGCGTGCTATAGCGGAGCTATAGCGCGCTATTTAAAATGTTTGTTCATTTGTTTGGACCAAAGTCTCTTAGCGCAAGACCTTTTGTAAACGCTATAGCGTGCTATAGCGGAGCTATAGCGGGCTATTTGAAACAGTGGTATTTACTAATTGGAGGCATCATACGAGTTACCACGTTAATCGTAGCAGTTAAGAAATTTCATCCGTTGGATGAATAAATTAATCGTCCATAGCCGTTTGATGGAGTAAAATGTACGATCATCCCTCTCAGTCGTATTCCCCTGGGTCTTTCAACTTTTCTGGCGTGAAAAAAAAATGTTAATCTGATCGTTAGTTAAAAAATATGTTTGTAGCCAGATGATGAAGTACCACGTACGATCCTCCCTCTCAGCCTTATTCCCCTTGGTCTCTCAACTTTTCTTGCGTGAACATAAAAAGGTATTCTGATCGTAGGATAAAAGGAATCTGATCATCGCTCTCCCCGTTTCCCATGAAACGGATCTAATGGTGGTCTCCTCCTATATTTGGCCTCCTTACCTTCACCATCGCATGTCCGTCAGCATGTCTTTGAGACTCCTAAAGCAACTGATCCAACATGCCCCATCCACCCTCCAGCCGTTTCAATCTTCCAAACATGGTTGAATTGATATTAGGTAAAGGTACGATCCAATCTATGCAGCTATCACTAATATCCTTTTTCTACAAGTGTTGAATCTTCGCATGGTTCTTGAGGAAATCTAGCATCAATTTTTAAAGCCTTAGAGTAGTCTCTCACGTGGTTCTTGCGGAGGCTTACTGAAGGTAGTTAATTTAAAGAAAATAATCAGGACGCCTCCATTAGCATGGATGCAGAGCCAAAGGAAGTGCACGGACTGGATGTGCGGTTGGCCGGCTGCCTCCGTCCTCGACACTGTTGATATTATTTTCCTGGCATTCTCTCACCCATTCGCTTCTCATTCAAAAGACAAGATTCATCTGTTAGAATTCAGCAGTTGTTCTGAATTCTGTTGAAACTTAAAAGTGGTGTTCATGATTTGCCTTGCAGGTACAAGCTGGTACGTCAGCTGCTAATGTTGTTGGAATACCGCATTGATCTGGTGCTCATCAACAGCACATGAAGCATGTATCATGTTATCCAACACTTCCAATCTGTTATCATCTTCTTCATGTCTTTTTGTTTTCTTCGTAATCTCTTTAGATAACATGATTAGCTGGACAACGAGTCTACCATTCGGCTGAGTTACCAGCGGCAATGGATCAGATACGTCAAGTACATGGGCCAAGACTAACTCTAGCTGCAGGTATACATGGGCACCCGTAACTAGCCGTTCTACACATTAGGCGAAGCATTGAACTTTGACCAGTGAGTGGCAAGCTGTACTGAGGTCATTCAAGGTAGATATATTTTCTCATATTTTCTTTTAGTTACCGCTGCAATCGCTAATTAATTTTGCACTAATATGTGTTCCTGATGTTTCCTTAATATCCTTTCTAATATATGTCAGCATGTATGTGTGATGGCGCACACAAAGTTGTTTCTTGCAATACTACTTCGGGTATGAATGAATCACTACATGGTGAAGGTTGATGATTGATCAGCTAAGTGTTCGTCTTTAATGTTGGATATGGAAAATTGGAAATTAATATTATGTATTATAGAATGTCACCTTTTCCCTCTCAAGACAAGTAATACAACGATCTCATTGATTCGAATTGGACTTCAAAAAATGAATGTCTGTGACTATCAACGATTATACAACATACTAGCTGTGATACTCTAATTTTGTATTCACTAAAAAAATTGTACAAACATGTCTATTCATTCGTTCTCAAACCTATTTCCGCACGGCTTCAAAATATGTGATTTATTCTTCTATAGTCTGATTTTTTTGCTTCAGAATATTGGCCTACAATTTATTTATCAAATTCCCAAGGTACCAGATCTGCCCTAATGTAATGAATGCAACTATTCTACTAAATCAATCAATGTGTCATATATTAATAGTTTCCATGGGAACAAAAAATTTACAATTTATCAACACAGTAATAGTTGTAAGAGGACATTCAAAAATTTAAATAACTTCAGTAAGTAGAATAGTCATGTCGACACTTCATACTCATGCGCCCAATACTACCATGTAGTCTGCGATTAAACATGGAAGCACAATTTTCACCTAGGGCCATCGACGATGCAGTACAGCTAGACAATCGAAGATACAAATCTTAAACTTACCTATTCACGTATGTGGTTCAATTGCATCTAATACAAATCTTTCATTTGTAAGGTTCTTTGTTGTGATGTTCAACCAAAGCTCTCTTAAAGCTGTCACGTTCTTCAAATTCAAAATGTGTAAAGTTGTCACTTCTTTAATTCCAACTACTTTTTTTGTATAATTCTCAGTTTCTGAAGTCACATGAATAGGCGGTGTTTTCATTTATTTAATGAACTGTTTACCTTACTCAAATAATTTGAAGGATGTATGAAGTGTCTAGCATATCAACTATCCAAGAATAGTATTCTTTTTTTTTTCTTGATTCAAATATTATAGAAGAGTAACTATCTTTTATCATTAAGGAAAACATAAAATTTGTTAATCACAGCATTGTTGATATAATTCAATATTTCATATGGGTTGACAATTCACAATCATGCTAATATATCATGAGAGTTACATGTATAAAAGTACGTTGATGTGTCAATCATGCAAATATAATGACAGATTTACATGTATAAAAGAAACTTTAATATGATATTGTAGTCATAATATTTAAACCTTAATAAGTACATTTTAAGTCCAAGGGTGGGGCAAGTAGATGTGACGTCACTCATGTGCTAAGAATACTCAATACTTGTATTATGAAAGTATAATTTGGTTAATTTGTTAAAAGTGTCCATCGCACATTTAAAAACTTGTTCAATAAGCAAAGTTTGCTCAACTCTTAGAACAGGTTTGCACCACCGAAGAAAACTGCAAGTGACATTTACTTATTTTTTTCACGCATTTCAAGAAAATGCACGTGACATTTTCAGCAAATTTTCAACATTATAATTCTTTTTATGTAATCCAAAATAAAATGTTTCGTACCACTCAAAAAGAATGCACGTTATACTTATAAACATGTTCACATGTTTTAAAAAAATGTTCAGAACTTGTGTCTACAGAAAGTTTACATGTTTCAAAAAAAGAAGTATCTACAGAAAGTTCACATGTTTTTTTTAAATGAAGTATCTGTAGAAAGTTCACATATTTTAAAAAATGTTCACATGTTTAAAAAAAATGAAGTATCTACAGAAAGTACATATGCTGCAAACTTATGTCCTATTATTATCGGAGGAGGCCAAGAAAATCGTGTGCCATCTTGATTTGCCGGCCATTCGGTACTACGCACACATCAACGATTACATCTTTTATCGGAAACGAGCAAGTGGAGAAAACCAGGTGTTCACTGTGCAATGCTTCTCGATACAAAAAGTACGAAAAGAAAACTCCTCAGAAAGTTATATGATACTATTCCTAAGGAAGAAAGCTCATGCGCGGGCTTGGATGTCACTTTGCGCCATGACATGGCGACGGCACGACAACGGCCGACCTCCTTGGGTGGCAACCTGATGAGTATCTTGTCAATGATCTCCTTGACCAGGTCCTCGAGCAAGGTCATGCCTCTCCTGCCCGGCATCGTAGTGTTCCGTCGACTCCGTCGGTTAGAAAGACACGGCAATATTTATTCCAGTAACTACTTGAATCAAGAAGAGAAGCAAGTAAAGTGATAGAAAGCTTAAGTTTTGCATTGATCAATAATGAAAAATTTTACATGGGTCTTGATTATATGTTGAAAAGTTCAAATGATGAATGTGTGTAGGACGTGGAGAGAGTGGACGCAACCAACTAAAGACTTGATGTTCACTAGTGAACAGAAGTGACGGCTAAACCGAATTACACACTGAACTGAAGGCAAATACACTAGTGAAGATAGAGTGACGACTAAACTAAAGCCACAGATAGTGCTAGCTTAACAGAAAATAGACTTGGAAAGCGAGACCCTCGGAGAGTCCTGCGATAAACAACGAGCTATGTGCGCATCATGAGCATGTTCTGTCGCTTGTAATTAACTATCTTGAGCGCTAGCTGAAGATGGGGAGAGTAAATCAAGAGAACGCACCCGAGGAGAGAGGGAGAAAACAACGGCCAGTTCGGGCGGGGAAAGTGCTCACCTCCTTTAGGGGAGAAGGTGGTGGAGAAAGCGCTCGTGAAAGGAGAGGCTCAGTTGAGTGAGTGAGCCAACGCCAGGGAGAAGGATCCAACAGTGTCGGGCCATGCTCTTCCGCGACTAGGCTAGGAGGAGAGCTGGAGTTGGAGGCCATAGCAGGAATTTCCAGTGTGTGGCGGGAGGCAAGAAAGCACAATTCGGTATGTGGGAGGCAGGGCAGGAGCCGCGCCGGCAGGGTGGATGGGCATGTCGACACGGAAGCTAAGCTCACATATAGGGAGCAAGTAGACGTGATGTCACACATATGGTTTTTCCTTTTTTTATTTTGTTTAAATTTTAGAATAATACTAAATACTTGTTTTTCAAAAATATAATTTGGTTAACTTTTTAAAGTGTTTGTTGCACATTTAAAAATTGTTGAAAAAACAAAGTTTGCTCTACTCTTAGAAGATGTTTGCACCATCCAAGGGGGGTGGGCCGCCTGTGGCCATCGACAATGGTTAGCGACGGCTGGCGTCAGCGGTGCTCACGCAAGAATGCGGGTGTCGATGTCACACTTCGTCATTACAAGGTGATGGCACAGTAGTGGCCAACGTCCTTCAGCGGAAACCTGATGGGTATGTTTTCAATGACCCCCTCGGGTAGGGCCGTGACATTCCTTGCCGGCATCATAGTGCTCTGTCCACTCCAGTCAGTTGGAAAGACACGACGGAATTTTGTCCAACAACGGCTTGAATCAAGAAGAGAGGTAAGTAAGGTGATAGAAAGCATAAATTTTACATTAATTAGTATTCTTAATGATGTTATCAATACGATTATTCAAACAGGAATATTTACAAAAAGCGAGAGAGTTCCAAGTCTTCATTTTTAGTGTGATCTCAGCCATAGTTTTTTCTTGGACTTCCCCACCCTTAGATTTGAGTGTGATCTTGGCCACTAATCCTCCGTCGATTGGTTGGCGTGCTGCTTTGCTCTCTCCCTCTCTTGTTCTTGAAAAAACAACACATGGAGAATCAATTTTGTTTTTTCCTATGGAAGCATATTGACATGTTTTTTCTTCATGGAAATATGCACGCATGTTGAAAATTCGTCAATGTTTGTTCGTCAAAAATTCAGATTTTTTATATTTAGTTAACAATTTTTTATATTTTACTATTCACAAGGATGTGTATGAACTCGTGAGCCGAAACTTAATGTCTCTGGTCTTTTTTGCATCTCATGGCCTAGAATTGGAACGATACTCTCTTGGAGGTTGTGGTGAGTAAGCAACATGCAATACTGACTCATTCCATTGTTCAAAATCCTTAGGGTAGCACATGCTTTTTGTTGAAAAAGACTGCTAGTTTAGCATAGCCATGTTGTTCAACAGTTGCACCGTGAACTATAACAATATTATCATTTTCTTTTCGGAGGAAGTTGAATAAAGTTATCTTTGATGCCTCCACCGTTGACAGGTCAATCCAGTACTTGAAGGCCCATTGTATAGCCTCGTAATCCTGCATCACCCAGAGATTGATAGAAGTTTGCCTGGGTGTGAAGCCACCCAATAAAGCAAGTGTACCCTCCTTGTCGAACAATTTCACGTCAAGGCACGACTGGGGTGAGCCACGCATCCGTTGGAAAGACTCTAATTCTATATCAAGCACAATAATGTCTTCACCGCCTACCATAATGTCACTGGCAACATAAATACGCTACCGCAGTCTCCATGGTGGTGGACTGGTGGTAAACAGGAGAAAATGCATGCAGATAACCGGGTTACAGGTGTACAACTAGTTACCCCGACACGAGATAAGGAAGCTATCACAGGAGCCTTTCCAACAATCTTAAGAATTATGTTCAGAGCCCGGGAGAAAAGGTCAGAGCTGCTGTTGGGCTACAACGTCTAGAACGATGATGAGGGTGGTGGTCCGCATGTGGCCACTATGCCAACTTTTGAGTATTTTTTTCAATCGTCTGCTTGTGCAGGACCTCGGGCTGGGTCACGCCTCTCTTTCCCCGCATCGTAATGCTCTGTCGACTCCGGTCAGCTAGAAAGAGAAGACAAGATTTAGTCCAACAACATCTTGAATCAAGAAGAGAGGCAAATAAGGTGATAGGAAGCTTAAGTTTTACATTAATCATTATTCTTAATGAGTTTATAAATACAATTATTCAGACGGTTATATTTTCAAATGACGAGAGGGTTCCATGTCTTATTTTTGAGTGTGATCTCGTCCATAGTTTTATCTTGGACTTCCTCACCCTCCATTTCAGTGTGATCTTTGCTAGTAATCCTCCGTCGATTGATTGGTCTGCGGCTTTATTCTATTGCTCTCTTGATCCATCAGGTCGTATATGAAATCTCTTCATTTCTTCAAATTCCACTATTTATTACTGCAGATGGCCACGCTAAGATGATGTCTCCGTCTTGTGGAAGATGCACACTGCGGGATGAATACAACTACAAAAATTCAGAGGATGAAAGTAAACATTTCTTGGTGCCTATGATGGGTGATTTCCAACATGAGATGTTGACTAATTCCTATTGTTATGTTTAGTGTCAATCCGTCATGTTTTGTTTCTTATGCATTTAGGCATTAGCTACTTTCTTAAGCATTAATGACAAGTACATTCACATTGTCTTTATTATACATTGACAAGTGCAAGTGATGAATCGTGTGTAGGACGTGGAGAGAGTGGTGCAAGTAACTCAAGGCTTGACGTTCGCTAGTGAAAACAGAGTGATGGCTAAATAGAATTATGCACTAAACTGAACCCAAATACACTAGTGAAGATAAAGTGATGGCTAAACTGAAGCCACATACATTATTGTGAAAAATAATTTATTTAATATTTTAAAAGTGTTCATCCCACATTTAACAAATGTTCATGCTGTGTAAAAAAAGATTGCTCTAGTTTTAGAAAATGTTTGTACAATTCAAAAAGAATTATGTGACATTTCCAAGCTATTTACTCGTTTAAAGAAAATATATGTTGCATTTTGAAAAATGTTATATAATGTAAAAAATGTTTGTACGATTAAAACAATATGTTTCACACACTTAAAATCAATGTACCTTACAGTTAAAAGAGCCATGAACAGAAGGCATGTCAAGGGAAAAGAAAAACAGAAGTCATGATCATTCAGATGTGTCCCATGGAGAATGAAGGCTATAGAGTTTACTCGTGAGCTCATATGTACCCTTGCGAATAGTAAAATCGAAAACAATAGTAACAGAAATAAAAAAAACTGAATTGTTTTGGAACAAACATTGACGAAATATCAACATGCGTGCAAATTTTGATTAAAAAAACAACACATGGAGCATCAATTTTATTTTTTTCTACGAAAGCATATTGACACGTTTTTTCTTCAAGAAAATTTGCACGCATGTCCAGAATTCGTCAATGTCCATTCATAAAAAAAATCAGATTTTTACAATTTTGTTGACAATTTTTTGATTTTTCCGTTCATTAAAAAAATGAAGTATCTACAGAAAGTTCATGCGCTGCAAACTTATGTCCTATTAGTATCGAGGAGTCCAAGAAAATCGTGTGCCCTCTTGATTTGCCGGCCATTCGGTACTACGCACACATCAACGATTGCATCTTTTATCGAAAACGAGCAAGTGGAGAAAACCAGGTGTTCATTGTGCAATGCTTGTCAATACAAGAAGTACGAAAAGAAAACTCCTCAGAAAGTTATATGGTACTATTCCTAAGGAAGAAAGCTCATGCGCGGGCTTGGATGTCACTTCGCGCCATGACATGGCGACGGCACGACAGCGGCCGACCTCCTTGGGCGGCAACCTGATGAGTATCTTGTCAATGATCTCCTAGACCAGGTCCTCGAGCAAGGTCACGCCTCTCCTGCCCGGCATTGTAGTGTTCCGTCAACTTCATCGGTTAGAAAGACACGGCAATATTTACTCCAATAACTACATGAATCAAGAAGAGAAGCAAGTAAAGTGATAGAAAGCTTAAGTTTTGCATTGATCAATAATGGCAAAATTTACATGGGTCTTGATTATATGTTGAAAAGTTCAAATGATGAATGTGTGTAGGACGTGGAGAGAGTGGACGCAACCAACTAAAGACTTGATGTTCACTAGTGAACAGAAGTGACGGCTAAACCGAATTACACACTGAACTGAAGGCAAATACACTAGTGAAGATAGAGTGACGACTAAACTAAAGCCACACACAGTGCTAGCCTAACAGAAAATAGACATGGAAAGCGAGACCCTCGGAGAGTCCTGCGACGACAACGAGCTATGTGCACATCATGAGCATGTTCTGTCGCTTGTAATTAACTAGCTTGAGCGCTAGCTGAAGATGGGGAGAGTAAATCAAGAGAACGCACCCGAGGAGAGAGGGAGACAACAATGGCCAGTTCGGGCGGGGAAAGTGCTCACCTCCATTGGGGGAGAAGGTGGTCGAGAACGCGCTCGTCAAAGGAGCGGCTCGGTTGAGTGAGTGAGGCAACTCCAGGGCGAAGGGTCAAAGTAGACGTGATGTCACACATATGGTTTTTCTTTTTTATTTTGTTTAAATTTTAGAATAATACTAAATACTTGTTTTACGAAAATATGATTTGGTTAATTTTTTAAAAGTGTTCGTTGCACATTTACAAATTGTTGAAAAAACAAAGTTTGCTCTACTCTTAGAAGATGTTGGCACCATCCAAGGGTGGTGGGCCGCCTGTGGCCATCGACAATGGTTAGCGACGGCTGGAGCCAACGGTGCTCACGCAAGAATGCGGGTGTCGATGTCACACTTCGTCATTACAAGGTGATGGTACAGTAGTGGCCAACGTCCTTCAACGGAAGCCTGATGGGTATGTTTTCAATGACCCCCTCGGGTAGGGCCGTGACATTCCTTGCCGGCATCATAGTGCTCCGTCCACTCCGGTGAGTTGGAAAGACACGACAAAATTTAGTCCAACAACGGTTTGAATCAAGAAGAGAGGATAGTAAGGTGATAGAAAGCATAAGTTTTACATTAATTAGTATTCTTAATGATGTTATTACGATTATTCAAACAGGAATATTTTCAAGCAGCGAGTGAGTTCCAAGTCTTCATTTTTAGTGTGATCTCAGCCATAGTTTTTTCTTGGACTTACCCACCCTTAGATTTGAGTGTGATCTTGGCCACTAATCCTCCGTCGATTGGTTGGTGTGCTGCTTTGCTCTCTCCCTCTCTTGTTCATGAAAAAACAACACATGGAGAATCAATTTTGTTTTTCCTATGGAAGCATATTGACATGTTTTTTCTTCTTGGAAATTTGCACGCATGTTGAAAATTCGTCAATGTTTGTTCATAAAAAAAAATCAGATTTTTCATATTTTGTTAACAATTTTTTTAGATTTTACTATTCATGAGGATGCGTATGAACTTGTGAGCGGAAACTTAATGTCCCTTGTCTTTTTTGCGTCTCATGGCCTAGAATTGGAACGATACTCTCTTGGAGGTTGTGGTGAGTAATCAACATGCAATACTGACCCATTCCATTGTTCAAAATCCGTTGGGTAGCACATGCTTTTTGTTGAAAAAGACTGCTAGTTTAGCATAGCCATGTTGTTCAACAGCTGCACCATGGAATATAACAATATTATCATTTTCTTTTTGGAGGAAGTTGAATAAAGTTATCTTTGATGCCTCCACCGTTGACAGGTCAATCCAGTACTTGAAGGCCCATTCTATAGCCTCGTAATCCTGCATCCCCGAGAGATTGATAGAAGTTGGCCTGGGAGTGAAGCCACCCAATAAAGCAAGTGTACCCTCCTTGTCAAACAATATCCCGTCAAGGCACGACTGGGGTGAACCACGCATCCGTTGGAAAGACTCTAATTCTATATCAAGCACAATAATGTCTCCACCATTCCCATAATGTCACCGGCAGTATAAATACGCTAGTGCAGTCTCCATGGTGGTGAACAGGTGGTAAACAGGAGAACATGCATGCGGATAACCGGGTTACATCTGTACAACTAGTTACTGATGACCCACAAGTATAGGGGGTCTATCGTAGTCCTTTTGATAAGTAAGAGTGTCGAACCCAACGAGGAGCAGAAGGAAATGATAAGTGGTTTTCAGCAAGGTATTCTCTGCAAGTACTAAAATAAGTGGTAACAGATAGTTTTATGATAGGATAATTTGTAACGAGCAACAAGTAACAAAAGTAAATAAAGTGCAGCAAGGTGGCCCAATCCTTTTGTAGCAAAGGACAAGCCTGGACAAACTCTTATATAAGGAAAAGGGCTCCCGAGGACACATGGGAATATCATCAAGCTAGTTTTCATCATGTTCATATGATTCGCGTTTGGTACTTTGATAATTTGATATGTGGGTGGACCGGTGCCTGGGTGATGTTCTTACTTGAACAAGCATCCCACTTATGATTAACCTCTATTGCAAGCATCCCCAACTACAACAAAAGTATTAAGGTAAACCTAACCATAGCATGAAACATATGGATCCAAATCAGCCCCTTACGAAGCAACGCATAAACTGGGGTTTAAGCTTCTGTCAGTCTAGCAACCCATCATCTACTTATTATTTCCCAATGCCTTCCTCCAGGCCCAAATAATGGTGAAGTGTTATATAGTCGACGTTCACATAACACCACTAGAGGCTAGACAACATACATCTCACCAAAATATCGAACGAATACCAAATTCACATGACTACTAATAGCAAGACTTCTCCCATGTCCTCAGGAACAAACGTAACTACTCACAAAGCATATTCATGTTTATAATCAGAGGGGTATTAATATGCATAAAGGATCTGAACAGATGATCTTCCACCAAATAAACCAACTAGCATCAACTACAAGGAGTAATCAACACTACTAGCAACCTACTAGTACCAATCCCGGACTTGGAGACAAGAATTGGATACAAAGAGATGAACTAGGGTTTTGAGAGGAGATGGTGCTGGTGAAGATGTTGATGGAGATTGCCCTCTCCCGATGAGAGGAGCGTCGGTGGTGATGACGGCGATGATTTCCCCCTCCCGGAGGGAAGTGTCCCTGGTAGAACAGCTCTGCCGGAGCCCTAGATTGGTTCCACCAAGGTTCCGCCTCGTGGCGGCGGAGTTTCGTCCCAAAAGGTTGCTTATGATTTTTTCCTCGACGAAAGACCTCATATAGCAAAAGATGGCCATCGGAGAGCCAACAGGGGCCCACGAGGTAGGGGGTGCGCCCTGGGGGGTAGGGGCTTTCATTTAGTCTTTCATAATTGCTAACACTCACGCGATACTTGTGGTTACGGAGTTTTAATCAAACACAGAGAAAGATAGGGGCTTACAGTTTCGCCTACCAACCTTTTACCTCAAGGGTAATGTCAACAATAATAACTCATGCTCCCCTATATCCAATTATATATATATATATATATATATATATATATATGTATGTATGTATATCATCATCTTTCCAACATACTGTGCTTGCCAAAGGATAAAGTGTAAAAAGGAAAGGTGAAGATCACCATGACTCTTGTATAAGGTAGAGGATAATAACAAAAGATAGGCCCTCCGCAGAGGCAAGCAGAGGTTGCCATGCGCTTTTATGGTTGGATGCACAAAATCTTAATGCAAAAGAACATCACTTTATATTGCACTTGTGATATGAACCTTTATTATGCAGTCTGTCGCTTTTATTTCTTCCACATCACAAGATCGTATAAAGCTTATTTCTCCCACACCAATCAATCATACATATTTAAAGAGCAATTTTTATTTCTTTGCACCGATGACAACTTACTTGAAGGATCTTACTTAATCCATAGGTAGGTATGGTGGACTCTCATGGCAAAACTGGTTTAAGGGTTTTGGAAGCACAAGTAGTATCTCTACTTGGTGCTGAGAATTTGGCTAGCATGAGGGGGAAAGGCAAGCTCAACATGTTGGATGATCCATGACAACATACTTTATCTCAGATATAAGAAAACATTACCCATTATGTTGTCTTCCTTGTCCAACGTCAACTCTTTAGCATGTCATATTTTAATGAGTGCTCGCAATCATAAAAGATGTCAACGATAATATATTACTTCCTATTAATTGCAACGATGACCAAAGCTATGCTTGCCAACTCCCAACAACTTTTAATCATCATACTCTTTCTATGTGATGTCATTACTCTCAATAAGATCAATATGAGCTCTTTGTTTCTTTTTATTCTTTTTCTTCTATTCACTCAAGACCATGGCAAAATAATCAAGCCCTTGACTCAACACTAATCTTTATTATATAGCTCATGGACTCGATTACATAGAGAGATCATAAAGCAAAACTCAAAACTATATCATGTCATAAACTTTATTCTACCAGATCAAGATACTACTAATAGGATCGAACTAAGAAAAACGGTAAAGATAGGAGATGTGATGGTGATACGATACCGGGGCACCTCCCCCAAGCTTGGCAGTTGCCCAGGGGAGTGCCCATACCCATGTGATTATGTCTCCTTTGCTGGTGAAGAAGGTGGAGGTGTCGTTGATGATGCGGGCTTGTCGTCCATCTTCCAAGGCATAGGCTCACCATCATAGAAGGATGATCGAGTCCCCGGAATCCTCAAATCTGTAGCCAAACTCATCCTTTTGAATCTATATTCATACTCACGGTTTTGGTTTTGCAGGTCATATATTTGGGATTGAAGGTGTTCGATCTTCTCGTGAAGCTTGAAGATGGTCTCCCCGATGTTGTCGGCATCCAGCTTGTGTTTGTTGGTAAATTCCGCGATCATCATGTGGTTGGAGTTGATTCCATGTTCCACCATCCCCTGGCACTTGAAAACTTGTTGCTCCATTGCTTCGAGCCTCGTCTCCATGCTTTCGGTCCCCTTGGGTCCCTCAACATCGCGGATGTGCAGCAACCCATCACGCATCTCAATGGTTTGAGGGTGTCGCAGCACCTCCGCGAGGCAAGGGTTGATGACCTTCTCGAAGAACTTGTCCTTGGAGGCGCTTGGGGACGTCATTGATAATCTAGATCTGTCATAAAAACAGCTCGAAACAAGAACAGAGAATAATTGCATGATATAGGGATCAAAACCTTCGGGAGAATATATAATGAATTTTACCGACCAAAATACGTATTTTGCAAGAAAACGGAGTCCGGAAGGCACACGAGGTGCCCACGAGGTAGGGGGGCGCGCCCTCCACCCTCGTGGGGCCCTTGTGTCCTTCCCGGGCTGTTACTTATTTTTCTATTTTTCTAAATATTCCAAAACGGAGAAATATTGCCTTAAAAACTGTTTTGGAGTCGGTTTACTTACCGTACCACATACCTATTCCTTTTCGGAGTCTGGAAAGTTCCAGAAAGTGTCCCTTATGTATTCCTCTGGGATTACGGTTTCAATAACATTGGTTTCAACATTTATAGGGTTACCTGAGATATAATGTTTGATTCTTTGACCGTTTACCACCTTCAGATTTGTGCCTTCGAAGTTGTTGATTTTTACGGCACTGGAACGATAGACCTCCTCGATGACGTAGGGGCCTTCCCATTTAGAGAGAAATTTTCCTGCAAAAAATCTTAAACGAGAGTTGTATAGCAATACATAAGCACCTACATTAAACTCACACTTTTGTATCCTTTTGTCATGCCATCTTTTGACTTTCTCTTTAAACAACTTGGCATTTTCATAAGCTTGGGTTCTCCATTCATCAAGTGAGCTAATATCAAATAACCTCTTCTCTCCTGCAACTTTGAAATCATAATTGAGCTCTTTAATAGCCCAATATGCCTTATGTTCTAGTTCGAGAGGTAAGTGACATGCTTTTCCATAAACCATTTTATATGGAGACATACCCATAGGATTTTTATATGCAGTTCTATAGGCCCATAACGCATCATCAAGTTTCTTGGACCAATTCTTTCTAGACCTATTGATAGTCTTTTGAAAAATTAACTTGAGCTCTCTATTACTCAATTCTACTTGACCACTAGACTGAGGGTGATATGGAGATGCAATTCTATGATTAACATCATACTTAGCAAGCATTTTTTGGAAAGCACCATGAATAAAATGTGAACCACCATCAGTCATTAAATATCTAGGGACTCCAAACCTCGGAAAAATGACTTCTTTAAGCATTTTAATAGAAGTGTTATGATCAACACTACTAGTTGGAATAGCTTCTACCCACTTAGTAACGTAATCAACAGCAACTAAAATATGTGTATATCCATTAGAGGCAGGAAAAGGTCCCATATAATCAAAGCCCCAAACATCACATGGTTCAATAACAAGCGAATAATTCATAGGTATTTCTTGACGTCTACTAATATTACCAATTCTTTGACATTCATCACAAGATAAAACAAACTTACGGGCATCCTTGAAGAGAGTAGGCCAATAAAAATCGGATTGCAATACCTTATGTGTAGTTCTATCTCCAGCGTGTTGTCCTCCATAAGCTTTGGAGTGACACTTGCGTAGGATCTGTTCCTGTTCATGCTCAGGTACACAACGTCTAATAACACCATCTATTCCTTCTTTATAAAGATGTGGGTCATCCCAAAAGTAATGTCTCAAATCATAGAAAAACTTTTTCTTTTGTTGGTATGTGAAACTAGGTGGTATAAATTTAACAACAATGTAATTGGCATAATCAGCATACCACGGAGTACTACGAGAAGCATTTATGACATTTAATTGCTCATCTGGAAAGCTATCATCAATAGGTAGTGGGTCATCAAGAACATTTTCTAACCTAGACAAGCTGTCTGCAACGGGGTTCTCAACTCCCTTTCTATCAACAATATGCAAATCAAATTCTTGTAGCAAGAGAACCCATCTAATAAGTCTAGGTTTAGCATCTTTCTTTTCCATAAGATATTTAATAGCGGCATGATCAGTGTGAATAGTTACTTTAGAATCAACAATATATGGTCTGAACTTATCACAAGCAAATACAACTGCTAATAGTTCTTTTTCAGTAGTAGCATAGTTTCTTTGAGCATTGTCTAGAGTCTTACTAGCATAATGGATAACATTTAATTTCTTATCAACTCTTTGCCCTAGAAGAGCACCTACTGCATAATCACTAACATCACACATAATTTAAAAGGGTAAATTCCAATCAGGTGGTTGAACAATAGGTGCAGAGATCAGTGCTTTCTTAAGTATTTCAAATGCTTCTACACAATCATCATCAAAGACAAAGGGTATATCTTTTTGTAATAAATTAGTCAGAGGCCGATAAATTTTTGAGAAGTCCTTAATGAACCTCCTATAAAATCCGGCGTGACCAAGGAAACTTCTTATACCTTTGATGTCCTTGGGACATGGCATCTTTTCAATAGCGCCAACCTTGGCTTTATCAACTTCGATACCTCTTTCAGAGACTTTATGCCCCAAGACAATACCTTCATTAACCATAAAGCGACACTTTTCCCAATTTAAGACAAGATTAGTTTCTTCACATCTCTGCAAAACTCGATCAAGATTGCTCAAGCAATCATCAAAAGAAGATCCATAGACGGAAAAGTCGTCCATGAAAACCTCACAAATCTTTTCACAAAAGTCAGAGAATATAGCCATCATCCAGCTTTGAAAGGTAGCAGGTGCATTACATAAACAAAAAGGCATACGTCTATAAGAAAAAGTACCAAAAGGGCAAGTAAAAGTAGTCTTTGATTGATCTTTAGCTGACACATGTATTTGAGAGAAACCATAATAACCATCTAGAAAGCAATAATGTGTATGTTTGCAAAGTCTTTCTAGCATTTGAATGATAAAAGGTAAGGGGTAATGATCTTTCTTAGTAGCCTTATTTAATTTGCGGAAATCAATTACCATCCTATAACCTATAATAATTCCTTTCGGAATCAACTCATCTTTATCATTAGGAACAACAGTAACACCTCCCTTCTTAGGGACACAATGAACAGGACTTCCCCAGTGACTATCAGCAATGGGATAAATTATACCTGCCTCCAGAAGCTTTAGTATTTATTTTCTTACCACTTCTTTCATCTTAGGATTCAGCCGTCGTTGATGATCACGAACCGGTTTGGCATCTTCTTCCAAATTTATTTTATGTTCACACAGAGTGGGACTAATGCCCTTAAGATCATCAAGAGTATATCCAATAGCATCACGGTGTTTCTTCAGAGTTTTCAATAATCTCTCTTCTTCATGCTCTGAAAGGTTAGCACTAATAATAACAAGATATATCTTCTTTTCGTAAAAATAAGCATATTTAATATTATCAGGCAACGGTTTAAGCTCAAACACGGGATCACCCTTGGGTGGAGGAGGATCCCTTAGAATTTCAACAGGTAAATTGTGTTTCAGAATAGGTTCCTGCTTAAAGAATACTTCATCTATTTCCCTTCTTTCATTCATAAACATATCATTTTCATGGTCTAGCAAATATTGCTCTAAAGGATCACTAGGAGGTACGGCAATAGAAGGAAGACCAATAATTTCATCCTTACTAGGCAATTCTTCTTCACGGTGTTGTCTACTAAATTTAGAGAAATTAAACTCATGAGACATATCACCCAAACCAATAGTAACAACATTCTTTTCGCAATCTATTCTAGCATTGACAGTGTTCAAGAAGGGTCTACCAAATATAATGGGACAAAAGCTACATTGTGGGGAACTAAGAACAAGAAAATCAGCAGGATATTTAGTTTTCCCACACAAGACTTCAACATCTCTAACAATTCCCATTGCTGATATAGTATCTCTATTGGCAAGTTTAATTGTAACATCAATACCTTCTATCTTAGAGGGTGCAATATCATGCATAATTTCTTTATACAAGTCATAAGGTATAACACTAGCACTAGCACCCATATCACATAAGCCATGATAACAATGATCTCCTATTTTAATAGAAATAACAGGCACGCCTACAATAGGTCTATGTTTATCTTTAGCATAGGGTTTGGCAATTCTAGCAGTTTCATCGCAGAATTGAATAACATGCCCATCAATATTATCAGCTAAGTGATCTTTAACAATAGCAACATTAGGTTCAACTTTAATTTTCTCAGGAGGTGTATAAGTTCTAATATTGCTTTTAGGAACCACAGTTGAAGCTTTAGCATGATCCTTTATTCTAACAGGGAAAGGTGGTTTCTCAACATAAAAAGTAGGAACAACAGGATCATTATAAGTGACAATCTTTTCTTCAACTTTAATAGGTGTAGCTACTTTTACTTCTATGGAAGGATGATATTTAAACCACTTCTCCTTGGGGAGATCAACATAAGTAGCAAAGGATTCACAGAAAGAAGCTACTACCTCAGAGTCAAGTCCATATTTAGTGCTAAACTTACGACAAACATCGGTATCCATAAAAGACTTAACACAGTCAAACTTCAGTGTCATACCTGACTCCTTACCTTCGTCGAGATCCCAATCTTCAGAGTTGCGTTTAATTCTATCCAATAAATTCCATCTGAATTCAATAGGCTTCATCATAAAAGAGCCAACACAAGAAGTATCGAGCATGGTTTGATTATTATGAGAAAGTCGAGCATAAAATTTTTGAAGAATCATTTCTCTTGAGAGCTTGTGATTGGGGCATGAATATAACATTGATTTAAGCCTCCCCCAAGCTTGAGCGATGCTTTCTCCTTCGCGAGGCCAAAACTTATATATATAATTGCGATCACGATGAACAAGATGCATAGGATAATACTTTTGATGAAATTCCAGCTTCATTCGTTTATAGTTCCATGATCCTGTGTCATCACATAGCCTATACCATGTCGATGCATCTCCCTTCAAAGAAAAAGGGAAGACCTTCTTCTTAACAACATCATCGGGTATACCTTCAAGCTTAAATAATCCACAAACTTCATCCACATATATTAGGTGTTGATGTCTACTACACAACCTTCTTCTTGTAGACGTTGTTGGGCCTGCAAGTGCACAGGTTTGTAGGACAGTAGCAAATTTCCCTCAAGTGGATGACCTAAGGTTTATCAATCCGTGGGAGGCGTAGGATTAAGATGGTCTCTCTCAAACAACCCTACAATCAAATAACAAAGAGTCTCTTGTGTCCCCAACACACCCAATACAATGGTAAATTGTATAGGTGCACTAGTTCGGCGAAGAGATGGTGATACAAGTGCAATATGGAAGGTAGATATAGGTTTTTCTAATCTGAAAATATAAAAACAGCAAGGTAAAAAGTGGTAAATGGTATTGCAATGATAGGAAACAAGGCCTAGGGTTCATACTTTCACTAGTGCAAGTTCTCTCAAGAATAATAACATAGATAGATCACATAACAATCCCTCAACATGCAACAAAGAGTCACTCCAAGGTCACTAATAGCGGAGAACAAACGAAGAGATTATGGTAGGGTACGAAACCACCTCAAAGTTATTCTTTCCAATAAATCTGTTGGGCTATTCCTATAAGTGTCACAAACAGCCCTAGAGTTCGTACTAGAATAACACCTTAAGATGCAAATCAACCAAAACCCTAATGTCACCTAGATACTCCAATGTCACCTCAAGTATCCGTGGGTATGATTATACGATATGCATCACACAATCTCAGATTCATCTATTCAACCAACACATAGAACCTCAAAGAGTGCCCCAAAGTTTCTACCGGAGAATCACGACGAAAAAGTGTGCCAACCCCTATGCATAGGTTCATGGGCAGAACCCGCAAGTTGATCACCAAAACACACATCAAGTGAATCACGTGGTATCCCATTGTCACCACAGATACGCACGGCAAGACATACATCAAGTGTTCTCAAATCTTTAAAGACTCAATCCGATAAGATTACTTCAAGAGGGAAAATCAATTCATCACAAGAGAGTAGAGGAGGAGAAACATCATAAGATCCAACTATAATAGCAAAGCTCGTGATACATCAAGATCGTGCCATAGAGGGAACACGAGAGAGAACACGAGATTGAGAGAGAGAGATCAAACACATAGCTACTGGTACATACCCTCAACCCTGAGGGTGAACTACTCCCTCCTCGTCATGGAGAGCGCTGGGATGATGAAGATGGCCACCGGTGATGGGTTCCCCCTCCGGCAGGGTGCCAGAACGGGCTCCCGAGAGGTTTTTGGTGGCTACAGAGGCTTGCGGCGGTGGAACTCCCGATCTATCTTCTGTTCTGGAAGTTTTAGGGTACGTAGGTATATATGGGTGAAGGGGGTACGTCGGTGGAGCTACGGGGGGCCCACGAGGCAGGGGGCGCGCCCCCCACCCTGGTGAGCACCTCCCGTATCTTCTAACCTGGAGTCCAAGTCCATCAGGTGGGTTTCCTTCCAAAAATAACTTCTCAAGTTGATTTCGTTCCGTTTTGACCCCGTATGATATTCCTTTTCCTCGAAACACTGAAATAGGCATAAAACAACAATTCTGGGCTGGGCCTCCGGTTAATAGGTTAGCCCCAAAAATAATATAAAAGTGGATAATAAAGCCCAATATTGCCTAAAACAGTAGATAATATAGCATGGAGCAATCAAAAATTATAGATACGTTGGAGACGTATCAAGCATCCCCAAGCTTAATTCCTGCTCGTCCTCGAGTAGGTAAATGATAAAAGAAAGAATTTTTGATGCGGAGTGCTAATTGGCATAATTTCAATGTAATTTTTCTTAATTGTGATATGAATATTCAGATGCATAAGATTCAAGACAAAAGTTCATATTGATAAAAGAAATAGTAATACTTCAAGCATACTAACTAAGTAATTATGTCTTCTCAAAATAGCATGGCAAAAGAAAGTTCATCCCTACAAAATCATATAGTTAGGCTATGCTTCATTTTCGTCACACAAAGATGTTCCCAACTTCTATACCCCCGATGACAAGCCAAGCAATTGTTTCATACTTAAATAATCTCAAACTTTTTCAACCTTCACGCAATACATGAGCGTGAGCCATGGATATAGCACTATGGGTGGAATAGAATATGATGATGGGGATTGTGTGGAGAAGACAAAAAAAAGAGAAAGTCTCGTATTGACGAGGATAATCAACGGGCTATGGAGATGCCCATCAATTCATGTCAACATGAGGAGTAGGGATTGCCATCCAACGGATGCACTAGAGCTATGAATGCTCAAAAAAAGAAAACTAGTGGGTGTGCATCCAACTCGCTTGCTCATGAAGACCTAGGGCATTTGAGGAAGCCCATCGTAGGAATATACAAGCCAAGTTCTATAACGAAAAATTCCCACTAGTATAAAAAGACAACTTATGAGACACACTATATGAAAAACATGGTGCTACTTTGAAGCACAATATATGAGACTCACTACATGAAGAACAAGGTGCTACTTTGAAGCACAATATATGAGACTCACTACATGAAGAACAAGGTGCTATTTTGAAGCACAAGTGTGGAAAAAGAGATGGTAGCATTGCCCTTTTTATTTATTTTCTTTTTTGGGCCTTTCTTTTTTTCTTTTTGGCCTTTCTCCTTTTTTGGGCAATGCTCTAATAATGATGATCATCACACTTCTATTGATTACAACATAAGGATTACAACTCGAAACTAGAACAAGGTATGACTCTATATGAATGCCTCCGAAGGTATACCGGGATGGTGCAATGAATCAAGAGTGACATGTATGAAAAATAATGCATGGTGGCTTTGCCACAAATACGATGTCAACTACATGATCATGCAATGGCAATATGACAAAAGTAAAGTATGTCATGATGATGATGAACAGAACGGTGGAAAGTTGCATGGCAATATATCTCAGAATGGCTATGGAAATGCCATAATAGGTAGGTATGGTGGCTGTTTTGAGGAAGATATAGGGAGGTTTATGTGTGATAGAGCGTATCATATCACGGGGTTTGGATACACCGGCGAAGTTTGCACCAACTCTCAAGGTGAGAAAGGGCAATGCACGGTACCGAAGAGGCTAGCAAAGGCAGAAAGGTAAAAGTGCGTATAATCCATGGACTCAACATTAGTCAAAATAACTCATACACTTATTGTAAAAATTTAGAAGTCATCAAAAATCAAGTACTACGCGCATGCTCCTAGGGGGATAGATTGGTAGGAAAAGACCATCGCTCGTTCCCGACCGCCACTCATAAGGATGCACAAACCAGGTACACTTCATGTTTCAAATTTGTTACACAACTTTAACCATACGTGCATGCTACGGGACTTGCAAACTTCAACACAAGCATTCTTTAAATTCATGATCACCCAACTAGCATGACTTTAATATCACTACCTCCATATCTCAAAACAATTATCAAGTATCAAACTTCTCATAGTATTCAACACACTCATAAGAATTCTTACAAGTCTTGTATGCCTAGCATATTAGGATTATTTAAGAAAATGACCATGCTATTTAAGACTCTCAAAATAATATAAGTGAATCATGATAGTTCATTAATTTCTACAAAATAAATCCACCACCGTGCTCTAAAAGATATAAGTGAAGTACTAGAGCAAATGACAAACTACTCCGAAAGATATAAGTGAAGATCAATGAGTAGTCGAATAATTATACAACAATGTGAAGACTCTCCCCTCAATAATTTTAGATCTTGGTATTGTATCCAAACAGAAAGCAAAACAAAATAAAATGACAATGCAAGGATAGCACAATCATGTGAAGAAGCAAAAACTTAGGATCAACCGATACTAACCGATAGTTGTTGAAGAAGAAAGGTGGGATGCCTACCGGGGCATCCCCAAGCTTAGATGCTAGAGACTTCTTGAAATATTATCTTGGGGTGCCTTGGGCGTCCCCAAGCTTGAACTTTTGTGTCTCCTTAATTCCTCTCATATCATGGTTTCTCTTTTTATCAAAAGCTTCATGCACACCAAACTAAACAAGAACTCGTGAGATAGGTTAGTATAAACCAATGCAAAACCTTATCATTTCCTACTGTAACAAATCACTAAAATTATTATTCAACATTGCATACTAAATGCCTCTGCATATTCAACACTCCTATCCTCAAATAGAATCATTAAACAAGCAAACATATGCAAACAATGCAACCATAAGAGCAATATGTCAAAACAGTATAGTCTGTAAAGAATGCAAGAGTATCAATACTTCCCTGACTCCAAAAATTATGAACTAAAATTCCCACTGTAGTAAATTTATCAGATCTCAATATGCAAAAATATTCAACATTATACCACTCTCTGACTTTTCTAGGAAATTTTTGCAACAGGGGTAAACTTTCTGTTTTCAAACAGCAACATGTATAGTAGCAAAATAAGCATGGCAAAGGCTATACTTGACTTTTTTATTGAAACTAAAGATGCAAAACATTATTCTAACTAACATCAAGCAAAGGTAAAGAAAATAAAATGATGCTCCAAGCAAAACACATATCATGTGGTGAATAAAAATATAGCTCCAAGTAAAGTTACCGATGAACGAAGACGAAATATGGGATGCCTTCTGGGGCATCCCCAAGCTTAGGCTATTGGTTATCCTTGAATATTACCTTGGGGTGCCTTGGGCATCCCCAATCTTAGGCTCTTGCTACTCCTTATTCTGTAGTCCATCGAATCTTTACCCAAAACTTGAAAACTTAATAGAAAACTCGTAAGCTCCGTTAGCGAAAGAAAAAACAAAATACCACTTAAAGGTACTGTAATGAACTCATTCTTTATTTATATTGGTGTTAAACCTACTGTATTCCAACTTCTCTATGGTTTATAAACTATTTTAATAGCCATAGATTCATCAAAATAAGCAAACAACACAATGAAAACAGAATCTGTCAAAAACAGAACAGTCTGTAGTAATCTGTAACTAACGCAAACTTATGGAACTCCAAAAATTCTAAAATAAATTGTTGGACCTGAGGAATTTGTGTAGTACTCATATGCAAAAAGAATAAACTAAATATCACTCTCCAGTAAAAAGTTTTAGCTAATATCGTGAGCGCTAAAGTTTCTGTTTTTTACAGCATGATCATAAAGACTTCACCCAAGTCTTCCCAAAGGTTCTACTTGGCACAAACACTAATTAAAACACAAAACCACATCTAAACAGAGGCTAGATGGATTATTTATTACTAAGCAGAACCAAAAAGCAAGAAACTAAAATAAAATTGGGTTGCCTCCCAACAAGCGCTAACGTTTAACGCCCCTAGCTAGGCATGATGATTTCAATGATGCTCACATAAAAGATAACAATTGAAACATAAAGAGAGCATCATGAAGAATATAACTATCACATTTAAGTCTAACGCACTTCCTATGCATAGGGATTTTGTGAGCAAACAACTTATAGGAACAATAATCAACTTTCATAGGAAGGTAAAACAAGCATAACTTCAAAACTTTAAGCACATAGAGAGGAAACTTGATATTATTGCAGTATGTAGAAGCATATGATCCTCTCTCATAATAATTTTCAGTAGCATCATGAATGAATTCAAAAATATAACCAGCACCTAAAGCATTCTTTTCATGATCTACTTGCATAGAAATTTTACTACTCTCCACATAAGCAAATTTATTCTCATTCGGAATAGTGGGAGTATCATAAGAAACTTGAACACTAAAAATGGTTTCCACATTAAAAGAGTAATGTTTAGAAAAAGGGTAATCATAATCATGAAAAGATTTGTAAATATAATCTTCACTACTCTTTATAGCATAAATTTTATAACAATAATCATCATAAGTAGCAATTTTGTTCTCATCATAATCGATTGAAACCTCTTCCAAGATAGTGGAATCATTACTAAGTAAAGTCATGACCTCTCCAAATCCACTTTCATAAATATTATATGATTCGACATCCTCCAAAATAGTGGGATCACTACTTCCTAAAGTTGACACTCGTCCAAACCCACATTCATCAATATAATCATCATAAGTAGAAGGCATGCTATCATCATAACTACTTTGTATATCAAAACTTGGGAGGCTAAAAATATCATCATTATTAAACATAGCATCCCCAAGCTTGGGACAAACATTAATTGCCGCAGATATATTCTCAAATATGTCATCCTCATCAAACATAGCTTCCCCATGCTTGGGCCTTTTCATATCATAAGCATAATCACTCTCATCATTAATAGTATGGATAGCACCAATAGTATAGCAATTATTATATTCTTCCAAGAAAGTGCCAAAAAGATTTTCAAGATCATAAGGAGTATCATTATATTCCCAATCATAATCATCACAACAAGCAATAGGCATAACGAGATCATCATCAAGTGTATCATCTTCATTTTCATGAGGCACACCAATAATAGGAGCAACTTTATTTGGGAGAGATACCTTTTTACCTCTCTTCCTTTTTCTTTTATTCTTCTTCACGTCATGTGTGGGTTCAATCCTTATTAATGAGATTGGTTGGATAGAAGACTCCTCCTCGTTACCTGATTCATCATAAGAAACAATAGGAGGATATTGGGAAGTCGCTTCCCTTTCGTTAGCATTCTCTTCATCTTCTATTTGTTTTCTTTTCTTTATGTAATTGGCAATATAAGGATTTTCAATGCAATTCACCGCACAATACATATAAATCTTCTCTAGATCAAAATCAAGAAATCTCTCAAGATTAAATTTAGGAATACCCTCAGTTATACGTTTCATTTCTTCATAACCCAAAAGAAGGCTAAGCTCTTTATGATGCTCAAGGGTAATCAAATTATCACAATATTTGGAAACGACTTGATCATGAAACAAATAGCATTGGAGCTTTAAATGACCATGTTCATTGCAAAGTTCACAAGGGGCATGAAAAATATTGAATCTTTCAGCACATTCATCTAGCTCTTCTTGCAACAATTTGGTTTCTAAGTACTTATGCCTCTTGCAATATATATCTTCTTTATTTGGTGTGTTAATGCAAACATGCACTCCACAAAAGTTGACATGCTTATGAGAGATATTTTCATCATGACTAGAGCAATCATCATTGGTACTATGGATATTCAAGGAATTCATACTAACAACATTGCGACCATGCTCATCATTCAAATATTTAGTGCCAAACAATTTAATGCATTCTTCTTCTAACACATTGGCACAATTTTCCTTTCCATCATACTCAGGAAAGATATTAAAAAGATGAAGCGTATGAGACAAACTCAATTCCATTTTTTTGTAATTTTCTTTTATAGACTAACTAGTGCTAAAACAAGAAACAAAAAGATTCGATTGCAACATCCAAAGATATACCTTCACTTACCTAGCCTCCCCGGCAACGGCGCTAGAAAAGAGCTTGATGTCTACTACACAACCTTCTTCTTGTAGATGTTGTTGGGCCTGCAAGTGCACAGGTTTGTAGGACAGTAGCAAATTTCCCTCAAGTGGATGACCTAAGGTTTATCAATCCGTGGGAGGCATAGGATGAAGATGGTCTCTCTCAAACAACCCTGCAACCAAATAACAAAGAGTCTCTTGTGTCCCCAACACACCCAATACAATGGTAAATTGTATAGGTGCACTAGTTCG
This sequence comes from Triticum aestivum, assembly GCF_018294505.1. Taxonomy (NCBI): domain Eukaryota; kingdom Viridiplantae; phylum Streptophyta; class Magnoliopsida; order Poales; family Poaceae; genus Triticum; species Triticum aestivum. The sequence continues at coordinate 744,847,665 of NC_057813.1, forward strand.
GCGAAGAGATGGTGATACAAGTGCAATATGGAAGGTAGATATAGGTTTTTCTAATCTGAAAATATAAAAACAGCAAGGTAACAAGTGGTAAAAGTGAGCGTAAACGGTATTGCAATGATAGGAAACAAGGTCTAGGGTTCATACTTTCACTAGTGCAAGTTCTCAAAAATAATAACATAGATAGATCATATAACAATCCCTCAACATGCAACAAAGAGTCACTCCAAGGTTAGTAATAGCAGAGAACAAACGAAGAGATTATGGTAGGGTACGAAAGCACCTCAAAGTTATTCTTTCCAATCAATCCGTTGGGCTATTCCTATAAGTGTCACAAACAGCCCTAGAGTTCGTACTAGAATAACACCTTAAGATACAAATCAACCAAAACCCTAATGTCACCTAGATACTCCAATGTCACCTCAAGTATCCGTGGGTATGATTATATGATATGCATCACACAATCTCAGATTCATCTATTCAGCCAACACATAGAACCTCAAAGAGTGCCCCAAAGTTTCTACCCGAGAATCACGACGAAAATGTGTGCCAACCCCTATGCATAGGTTCATGGGCGGAACCCGCAAGTTGATCACCAAAACACACATCAAGTGAATCACGTGATATCCCATTGTCACCACAGATACGCACGGCAAGACATACATCAAGTGTTCTCAAATCATTAAAGACTCAATACGATAAGATTACTTCAAGAGGGAAACTCAATTCATCACAAGAGAGTAGAGGGGGAGAAACATCATAAGATCCAACTATAATAGCAAAGCTCGTGATACATCAAGATCATGCCATAGAGGGAACACGAGAGAGAACACGAGAGAGAGAGAGAGATCAAACACATAGCTACTGGTACATACCGTCAACCCTGAGGGTGAACTACTCCCTCCTCGTCATGGAGAGCGCCGGGATGATGAAGATGGCCACCGGTGATGGGTTCCCCCTCCGACGGGGTGCCGGAACGGGCTCCCGAGAGGTTTTTGGTGGCTACAGAGGCTTGCGGCGGCGGGACTCGCGATATATCTTCTGTTCTGGAAGTTTTAGGGTACATAGGTATATATGGGTGAAGGGGGTACGTCGGTGGAGCTACGTGGGGCCCACGAGGCAGGGGGCGTGCCCTAGTAGGGTGGGCACGCCCCCCACCCTCGTGAGCACCTCCTGTATCTTCTGACGTGGAGTCCAAGTCCATCAGGTGGGTTTCCTTCCAAAAATAACTTCTCCACTTGATTTCGTTCCGTTTTGACTCCGTCTGATATTCCTTTTCCTCGAAACACTGAAATAGGCATAAAACAGCTATTCTGGGTTGGGCCTCCGGTTAATAGGTTAGTCCCAAAAATAATATAGAAGTGGATAATAAAGCCCAATATTGCCTAAAACATTAGATAATATAGCATGGAGCAATCAAAAATTATAGATACGTTGGAGACGTATCAGGTGTTCACCAGGATGCTTTGTTCCATCTCCTATAAAAGTATTAGCTAGCAGTTTTTCTAACATACCCGAAGGAACTTAAAAGGGAATATTTTCATTTTCAGTAGGTTCAGTAGGTTGAGGAGCAACTCTTTGCTCTACTGGTCGGGGTAAAGATACCCCGAACAAGCCCCTCAAATGATTACTTTCTATAATAACAAGTGACAGTAAATTTCAGCACACTATATAAATTTTTCCTTACTAAATTCCACCTACCAAAGGCACTTCCCTCCCCGGCAACGGCGCCAGAAAAGAGTCTTGATGACCCACAAGTATAGGGGATCTACCGTAGTCCTTTTGATAAGTAAGAGTGTCGAACCCAACGAGGAGCAGAAGGAAATGATAAGCGGTTTTCAGCAAGGTATTCTCTGCAAGTACTGAAATAAGTGGTAACAGATAGTTTTATGATAGGATAATTTGTAACGAGCAACAAGTAACAAAAGTAAATAAAGTGTATCAAGGTGGCCCAATCCTTTTGTAGCAAAGGACAATCCTGGACAAACTCTTATATAAGGAAAGGCGCTCCCTAGGACACATGGGAATATCGTCAAGCTAGTTTTCATCATGTTCATATGATTCGCGTTCGGTACTTTGATAATTTGATATGTGGGTGGACCGGTGCCTGGGTGCTGTTCTTACTTGAACAAGCATCCCACATATGATTAACCTCTATTGCAAGCATCCGCAACTACAAAAAAAGTATTAAGGTAAACCTAACCATAGCATGAAACATATGGATCCGAATCAGCCCCTTACGAAGCAACAAATAAACTGGGGTTTAAGCTTCTGTCACTCTAGCAACCCATCATCTACTTATTACTTCCCAATGCCTTCCTCTAGGCCCAAATAATGGTGAAGTGTTATGTAGTCGATGTTCACATAACACCACTAGAGGCTAGACAACATACATCTCATCAAAATATCGAACGAATACCAAATTCACATGACTACTAATAGCAAGACTTCTCCCATGTCCTCAGGAACAAACGTAATTACTCACAAAGCATATTCATGTTCATAATCAGAGGGGTATTAATATGCATAAAGGATCTGAACATATGATCTTCCACCAAATAAACCAACTAGCATCAACTACAAGGAGTAATCAACACTACTAGCAACCAACTAGTACCAATCCCGGACATGGAGACAAGAGATTGTATACAAGAGATGAACTAGGGTTTTGAGAGGAGATGGTGCTGGTGAAGATGTTGATGGAGATTGCCCTCTCCCGATGAGAGGAGCGTCGGTGGTGATGACGGTGAGATTTCCCCCTCCCAGAGGGAAGTGTCCCCGGCAGAACAGCTCTGCTGGAGCCCTAGATTGGTTCTGCCAAGGTTCCGCCTCGTGGCGGCGGAGTTTCGTCCCGAAAGGTTTCTTATAATTTTTTCCTCGACGAAAGATCTTATATAGCAGAAGATGGCCATCGGAGAGCCAACAGGGGGCCCACGAGGTAGGGGGGCCGCCCTGGGTGGGTAGGGCGCGCCCCCACCCTCGTGGACAGGTGGCCCCTCCTCTGGTGAACTTCTTCCGCTCAATATTTTTTATTATTTCCCAAAATGACTTTCGTGGAGTTTCATGACTTTTGGAGTTGTGCAGAATAGTTCTCTAATATTTGCTCCTTTTCCAGCCCAGAATTCAAGCTGCCTGCATTCTCCCTCCTTATGTAAACCTTGTAAAATAAGAGAGAATATGCATAAGTATTGTAACATAACGTGTAATAACAGCCCATAATGCAATAAATATTGATATAAAAGAATGATGCAAAATGGACGTATCAGTTACCCCGACACAAGATAAGGAAGCCATCACAGGAGCCTTTCCGACAATCTTGAGAATCATGTTCAGAGCCCGGGAGAAAAGGTCAGAGCTGCTGATGGGCTAAAACGTCTGGAACGATGATGAGGGTGGTGGTCCGCATGTGGTCACCGACAATGCTAAGCGACGGCTGGCGGCTGTGGTGCTCATGCCAGAATGCGGGTGTGGATGTCACACTCCATCATGACATGGTGATGGCACGATAGTAGGACGTCCTTTAGTGCCAACTTTTGAGTATTTTTTCAATCGGCTTCTCGTCCAGGACCTCGGGCTGGGTCATGCCTCTCTTTCCCGGCACCGTAATGCTCTGTCGACTCCGGTCGGCTAGAAAGAGAAGACAAGTTTTAGTCCAACAACATCTTGAATCAAGAAGAGAGTCAAATAAGGTGATAGGAAGCTTAAGTTTTACATCAAGCATTATTCTTAATGAGTTTATAAATACAATTATTCAGACGGTTATATTTTCAAACGACGAGAGGGTTCCATGTCTTATTTTTGAGTGTGATCTCGGCCATAGTTTTATCTTGGACTTCCTCACCCTCCATTTCAGTGTGATCTTTGCCAGTAATCCTCCATCGATTGGTTGGTGTGCGGCTTTGCTCTGTCCCTCTCTTGATCCATCAGGTCGTATATGAAATCTCTTCATTTCTTCAAATTCCACTATTTATTACTGCAGGTGGCCACGCTAAGATGATGTCTCTGTCTTGTGGAAGATGCACACCGCGGGATGAATACAACTACAAAAATTCAGAGGATGAAAGTAAAAATTTCTTGGTGCCTATGATGGGTGATTTCTAATATGAGATTCTAACTAATTTCTATTATTAGATTTAGTGCCAATCCGTCATGTTTTGTTTCTTATGCATTTAGGCATTAGCTACTTTCCTAAGCATTAATGACAAGTACATTCACATTGTCTTTATTATACATTGACAAGTGCAAGTGATGAGTCGTGTGTAGGATGTGGAGAGAGTGGTGCAAGTAACTCAAGGCTTGATGTTCGCTAGTGAAAACAGAGTGACGGCTAACTAGAATTATGCACTAAACTGAAGCCAAATACACTAGTGAAGATAAAGTGATGGCTCAATTGAAGCCACATACATTATTGTGAAAAATAATTTAGTTAATATTTGAAAAGTGTTCATCCCACATTTAGCAAATGTTCATGCCGTGTAAAAAAAGATTGCTCTAGTTTTAGAAAATGTTTGTACAATTCAAAAAGAATTATGTGACATTTCCAAGCTATTCACTCGTTTAAAGAAAATGTATGTTGCATTTTTTAAAATGTTATATAATGTAAAAAATGTTTGTATGATTAAAACAATATGTTTCCCACACTTCAAATCAATGTACCTTACAGTTAAAAGAGCCATGAACAAAAGGCATGTCAAAGGAAAAGCAAAACAGAAGTCATGACCATTCAGATATGTCCCGTGGAGAATGAAGGCTATAGAGTTTACTCGTGAGCTCATATGTACCCTCATGAATAGTAAAATCGAAAACAATAGTAACAGAAATAAAAAAACTGAATTGTTTTGGAACAAACATTGACGAAATATCAACATGCATGCAAATTTTCATTAAAAAACAACACATGGAGCATCAATTTTGTTTTTTTCTACGAAGGCATATTGACACGTTTTTTCTTCAAGAAAATTCGCACGCATGTTCGGAATTCGTCAATGTCCATTTGTAAAAATAATCAGATTTTCACAATTTTGTTGACAATTTTTTGATTTTACCATTCACGAGGATGAGTCTGAGCTCGCGGGCAGAAACTTAATGTCCCTGGTCTTTTTGCATCTCGTGGCCTAGAATTGGAACGATACTCTCTTGGAGGGTGTGGTGAGTAAGCAATATGCAATACTGACTCATTCCATTTCTTTTTGGAGAAAGTTCAGTAAAGTTGTCTTTGATGCCTCCATCGTTGACAGGTCAATCCAGTACTTGAAGGCCCATATTTTAGCCTCGTAATCCTATATCACCCATACATTGATAGAAGTTGGCTGGGGAGTCAAGCCATCTAATAAAGTAAGTATACCCTCCTAGTCGAACAACTTCCCATCATGGAACGAATAGGGTGGACCACACATCTATCGGAATGACCCTGATTCTATGTCTAATACAATAATGTCTCCACCGCCTCCCCTAATGTGTTTGGCACCATAAATACGCGCGCGGATAAACAGGAGAACATGCATGCGGATAATCGAGTTATAGATGTACAACTAGTTACCCCAAGGGAAGATATGGAGTCCATAACAGGAGCCTTTGCGACCATCTTGACAATGGTGTTCGGAGCCCTGGAGGGAAGTTCCGAGCAGCTGGGCAACAGCGCCACGAACAACGACGAGGGTGGTGGGCCGCCTCTGGCCATCGACAATGGGGAGCAATGGCTAGCAGCCATGGTGCTCACACAAGAATCTAGGTCTGGATGTCACACTGCGATGGCTAGCAGCCATGGTGCTCACGCAACAATCAGGGTGTGGATGTCACACTGCGTCATGACATGGTGATGGCACAACAGCGGCCGACGTCCTTCGGCGGCAACCTATGAGTATTTTTTTCAATGAACTTGTCGGGCATGACCCCGGGCAGGGTCTCGCCTCTCTTTCTCGGCATCGTAGTGCTCCGACGACTCCGGTCGGCTGGAAAGACTCAACAAGACTTTAGTCCAACAACAGCTTGACTCAAGAGGAGAGGCACGTAATGTGATAGAAAGCTTATTAATCATTATTACTGCTGAGGTTATAAATACTATTATTCAAACGGGTGTATTTTCAAACGACGTCAGGGTTCCTAGTCTTAATTTTGAGTGATCTCGGCCACAGTTTTGTCTTGGACGTCCCCACCCTCCGATTTCAGTGTGACCTTGGCCAGTAATCCTCCGTCGATTGGTTGGTGTGTTGCTATGCTCTCTCCCTCTCTTGATGCATCAGATCATATGTGAAATCTCTTCATTTCTTGAAATTCCACTTTTTATTGCTGCTGGTGGCCAGGCTAAGATGATGTCTCCGTCTTGTGGAAGATGCACATTGCGTGATGAATATAACAACCAAAATTCGGAGGATGAAAGTAAACATTTCTTGGTGCTATGTTGGGTGATTTTCAACACAAAATGGAAACTAATTCCTTTTCTTAGAGTTAGTGCCACTCTGTCATGTTTTGTTTCTTATGCATTTAGGCATTAGCTACTTTCCTAAGCGTTAATGACAATACATTTACATGTGTCTTTATTATACAATGACAAGTGCAAGTGATGATCGCTAGTGAAATCGAGTGATGGCTAAGTCGAATTGTACACTAAATGGAAGCCAAATACACTAGTGAATATAGAGTGATGGCTAAACTGAAGCCACGCTCCTTATTGTGAAAACATAATATATTTACTTTTTTATAAGTGTTCATCCCACATTTAGAAAATGTTCATGCTGTGTAAACAAGTTTGCTCAAGTTTCAAAAAATGGTTGTGCCATTCAAAAAGAATTTTGTGACATTTACAGGCTATTCACTTTTCAAGAAAATTTATGTTGCATTTAAAAATATATTATACAATGTAAAAAGTGTTTCGTGCACTTCAAAATCAATGTGCATTACAGTTAAAAAAGCTATGAACAAAAGGACTGTCATGGGAAAAGCAAAACAGAAGTCACGACCATTCATATATACCCCGTGGGGAATGCAGGCTTTAGAGTCTACTCGCGAGCTCATATGCACCGTCGTGAATGGGATAATCGAAAACAATAGTGAAAGAAATGAAAAACAGAATTTTATTGAACAAGCATTGACGAATTCTTAACATGCATGCAATTTTTTATTAAAACAGAACACATTACTGAACTGGTGCACCCCTTGAGCTGATGCACTAGGTCGTCCACCTTGTTGAAGTCTATCACGGACTGGTTCGTGGTAAAGCAGAGCGGACGAAATCAGTACCCATGATGAGATGACGAAAGCAGATCGAAAGAAGGGGATCTTAAATAGAAAAATCCAGGAGATGTAGGAATACGAACAAGAAGTATAGTGGTGGCTGACTGACATTGTCTTAAGGATTGGTCCAGGGCATCGAGAAGGATGATGGAAATGATTCCGTGTTTGTGTTGCTCGTCTCGCCTCGACGCGACGCGCTCTTGTTTGAGGATAAGAGGACAAAGAAGAGATGGAACGTCATTGTATATATCCAACTCATGTTCGCCTCTCTCTATAACAAGTGAGTTCAGTTTAGTAACGGAATGAATTGTTCTGGCAAAAAGCAGAAGATAAAACTCCACAATGCTCGCTCTCGAGCCAGCGACCTTCCATTCGATTGCTTCCATATACGAAGGAGTAGTTCGTTGGATTGTTTTCTCGCGCCTAATTCAGCCCTGCGGAGACATGCTGGCTCAGCCGGGAGCCATTAACAGCTAAAGGTTGACGACGCCGGATGCAGCCAGATGAGCTTCCCGCCAAGGCTCTGACCACTTGTTCAATGGGTCCTCCACTGGCCATTGACGGCCGACATCTCTAAAAATCTAGAGATGTGTGTTTACGAAAAACAAGTTTAGTGGCGGCTGGATGAGATTGTCGTGTGAAAAACCATCAATGATTAATTAATTATGAGTTTGTATCGCATGCACATTAAGAAGAGGCAGTTGCCATCACGTACTAGTTTATACACGAGTTCTTGTAGGAATATATACAAGTCTAAGGGTGGGAGCAAGTAGACGTGACGTCACACATGTATTAAAAATACTAAATATTTGTATTATGAAAATATAATTTGCTTAATTTGTTAAAAGTGTTCGTCGCACATTTAAAAAATGTTCAATAAACAAAGTTTTCTCAACTCTTAGAAAATGTTTGCACCATTCAAGAAAACAGTAAGTGGCATCTAATTTTTTTCACGCATTATTTCATGAAAATGTACATGACATTTTCGGAAAATGTTCAACAATATAATTTTTTCGTGTAATTCAAAACATAATGTTTCTTACCATTAAGAAGCAATGCACGTTACGCTTCAAAAAAATATTCACATGTTTAAAACAATATTCACAACTTGTGTCTATGCGAGGTGCTTGACGAAATGTTGCTTATGCATCACACAAAGAGATAAGATGAGGTGGCAGTCAACTTATGATTTTTCTAGTAAAAAATCAGGACACGACTTCCCAATACTACTTCATTTCTGGTTTTGGACTAAAAATGTCTGGTTTTAAAATATGAGGGGCGAAATGTCAACGAGAAAAAGATGAAGAACTGAATATCGACTTCTTGTAATTTTGAGGGACTAAAAACATACTTTTCTCTTAAAAAAATGAAGTATCTACATAACGTTCACATGTTTTAGATGTCATGCATGCATCAACGATTGCATCATTTATCGAAATGATCACACAGACAAAATTAGTTGTCCAGTGTGCAATGCTTCTCGATATAAGAAGTACGGAAAGTAAGCTCCTCAGAAAGATATATGGTACTGATCCTACGGAAGAAAGCTCATGTGCAGGCTTGGATGTTACTTGGCGCCATGATATGGCGACGACATGACAGCGGTCGACCTTGTGCGGCAACCTGATGAGCATCTTGTCAATGATCTCCTTGAGCAGATCCTTGAGCAAGGTCACGCCTCTCCTGCCCGGCATCATAGTGCACCGTCGACTCCATGCGTTAGAAAGACACTGCAAGATTTACTCCAATAACAACTTGAATCAAGAAGAGAAGTAAGTAAAGTGATTGAAATCATAAGTTTTGCATTGATCAGTAATGGCAAGTAAATTTATATTGGTCTTGATTATACATTGAAAAGTTCAACTGATGAATGTGTTTAGGACGTCGAGAGAGTGGATGCAACTAACTCAAGACTTGGTGTTCACTAGTGAAAATAGAACTGATAGCAAAACCGAATTATACGCTGAACTGAAGCCAAATACACTAGTGAAGTTAGAGTGACAGCTAAACTAAAGCCACATACAGAGCTAGCTTAACAAAAAGACTTGGAAAGCGAGACCCTCGGAGGTTTCTGCGACGGAAGTGAGCTATGTGCGCATCATGAGCATGTTCTGTTGCTTGTACTTAACTAGCCTGGGTGGTAGCCGAAGGTGGAGAGAGTAAATCAAGAGAACGCACCCAAGGAGAGAGGGAGAAAACAACGGCCAGTTCAGACGGTGACAGTGCTCGTCTCCATTGGGGGAGAAGGTGGTGGAGAAGGCGCTCGTCAGAGCAGCGGCTCGGTTCAGTGAGTGAGGCAAAGCCAAAGCGGAGGGTCAAGCCGTGTCGGGCCGTGATCTTCCTCGACTAGGCTAGGAGGAGAGCTCGAGATGAAGGCCATAGCACGAAGTTCCAGTGTGTGGAGGGAGGCAAGAAAGCTCAATAAGGTATGCGGGAAGCGGGGCAGGAGCCGCGTCGGCCAGGTGGATGGGCATGTCGAGATGGAAGCTGAGCTCACCTGTAGGAAGCACGTAGACGTGGTGTCACACATGTGTTTTTTTCCTTTTTATTTTGTTTATACTTCAGAAAAATACTAAATACTTTTATTATGAAAATATAATTTGGTCAATTTTTTCAATGTTTTCATTGTGCTTATAAAATTTGTCCAATAAACAAAGTTTTCTCTACTCTTATAAGTTATTTGCACCATTCGATGGTGGTGGGCTGCCTGTGGCCATCGACAATGGTTAGCGATGGCTGGCACAGGCGGTGCTCACGCAAGAATGCGGGTGTGGATGTGACACTTTGTCATGACATGGTGATGGCACGGCAGCGGCCAACGTCCTTCGACGGAAACCCGATGAGTATTTTTTCAATGATCTCCTTGGGCAGAGCCACGCCACTCCTTCCGGCATAATAGTGCTCCCTCGACTCCAGTCAGTTGGATAGACGCGACAAGATTTAGTCCAACAGGAGCTTGAAACAAGAAGGGAGGTCAGTAAGGTGATAGAAAGCATAAGTTGTACATTAATCACTATTCTTAGTGATGTTATAAATACAACCATTCAAAAAGGAATATTTCCAAGTCTAAATTTTTTAGTGTGATCTCGGCCATAGTTTTATCTTGGACTTCCCCACCCTCAGATTTCAGTGTGATCTTGGCCACTAATGTCCTGCTTTGCTCTCTTCCTCTCTTGATCCATCATGTCGTATATGAAATCTCTTCATGTCTTCACATTCCACTTTTAGTTGTTGTAGGTGGCCAGGCTAAGATGATGTCTCGGTCTCGTGGAAGATGCACACTGCACAATGACAAGTTCAAAAATTTGGAGGACCAAAGTAGACATTTCATGGTGCTTATGTTGGGTGATTTCCAACACGAGATGGTAACAAATATATATTGTTAGATTTGTGCAACTCCGTCATGTTTTGCTTCTTACAGTGGCGAGTTCACCGGGCAGGCTTCGATAGGCTTGAGCCTACCCTCCAAATTCGTGGATTTGTTTTTACTACTAGGCTTCAAAATATTTCTTAGGCCCAGCCCAGAAAAACGGTCCAGTAGGCAGCCTATCTAAGAATAGGTGACTAACCCAGCCTCCCCCACGCTCGCACACGGACGAAGCACATCAGGCACACGAGCAGCGGCCACCCAATAACCTAGCCGCCGGCCGAACGCCGCCTCCCCGCCGGCCGCCAGACGCCACCTCCTAGTTCGGCGCCGCCTCTCCGCCTCCTCGCCGTGCGCTGCGTCCTTGCCGGACGCCGTCATCAGCCGAGCGCCCGAGCCTGCACGAGGGACGGGGGGAGCCGGGCTGCCGCCATTTTTTCTTTCAAAATTGCAGAAAAATATCAGTAAATACTACATGCTTCCAGTAGTAGGCTGGGAAATTTTGAGCTTATTTGGCCAAGAGGATTAGAAGATAATGGCCATTTTAGTGAACTGATTGAAAATTTGGTCCAAAATTTGATATTTTCTAAAAATCCAGAAAATTTCTAGTAAATAGCACGTGTTTCCAGTATTAATCTGGGAAAGTTTCAGTTTCTTTGTACAAAAGGACTAGGAGATAAGCAGCTTTTTCTTCAAAAGAGCGTTCGATTTTCTCGGCTTAACTTTAAGCCCACCCTCCGTTTTTTTTCTAGATTCGCCACTGGCTTCATATGCGTTTAGGCATTAGCTATTTTCCTAAGCGTAAATGAGAAGTACGTTTACATGCATGGCTCTTTATTATACATTGACAAGTGCAAGTAATTAACGTGTGTTGGACGTGAAGAGTGTGGACGCAACCAACTCAAGACTTGGTGTTTGCTAGGGAAAGCAGAGCGACGGCTAAACAAAATTATACACTAAACTGAAGACAAATACACTAGTAAAGACAGAGTGATGACGAAACTGAAGCCACGTACAATATTAGTTGTACGGAAACTAGACGCCAAAGGCGAGAACCTCGGAGGGTCCAGCAGCGGCGGCGAGCTATATGCGCATCGCGAGCGTGTTCTGTCACCTATAGTTAACAAGCTTGAGCGCCAGCTGCAGATGGTGAGAGAAAATCAAGAAGACACACCTGATGAGAGAGAAACGGTGGCGGCCAGTTCGGGCAGCGAGGGTTCACACCTGTGTTATGGAAGTAGGCGGAGTAGAAGGTGCTCTCGGAATGAGGCAAAGCAGCAGCTCAGTCGAGTAAGCGAGGCGACGCCAGGGAGGAGGGTCAAGCCATGCGAGCCCATGCTCATCGCGACGAGGTTAGGAGGAGAGTGGGACCTAGATGCCATAGTGCGAGGTTCTGTCTAGACGGAGGCGAGAATCTCGACCTGCAGTGCAGGAGGAAGAGCAGCAGGAGCCGCCACGGCCTGGTGGATGGGCAAGGTGAGACGGAAGCATAGCTCGCCTATAGGGAGCCAGTAGACCTGACGTTACACATGTGTTTTTTCCTTTTTAATTTTGTTTCTATTTAAAAAGGAGTATATACATTATTATGAAAAGATAGTTTATTTAATTTTTTTAAGAGTTCATCCCACATTTAAAAAATGTTCATACTGTGTAAGAAACGATTGCTCAATATTTCGGAAATGTTTATACCATTCAACAAGAAGTATGTGTCATTTCCAAGCTATTCACTCGTTTCAGAAAAACTGTACGTGGCCTTTTGAAAATTGTCATACAATGAAACAATGTTTGTATAATTCAGAAAATTGTTTCATGCAGCTTAGAAAAAATGTATATTACACTTACAAAAAGAGCAACGAACAAAAGGCGTGTCAAGGGAAAAGCAAAACAGAAGTCACGAACATTCACAAATGCCCTGTCTAGATTGGAGGCTGTGGAGTCTACTCGCGAGTTCGAATGCACACTCATGAACAGTAAAAAGGTAAATGGAATAAAAACTGATTATTTTGGAACAAACATTGACGAATTCTCGTGTGCAAATTTAATGGGAAAAAAACACTTGGAGCAACAATTTTTTTACAGAAGCATTTTAACATGTTTTTTCTTCATGGAAATTCGCACGCATGTTCAGAATCGTTAATGTTCGTTCGCAAAAAACAGATTTTTAAATTTTGTATACTACTCCCTCTGTCCCATAATTTTGTATACTACTCCCTCTGTCCCATAATGTCTTACCTTATGGGACGGAGGGAGTAGTTTTATATTTTTACTGTTCATGCAGATGCATATGAGCTCGCGAGCAGAAACATGATGTTTTGTGCATCTCATGGCCTAGAATTGGAACGATGATTTCTCGGAGGGTGTGGTGAGTAACCAACATGCAATACTGACTCATTCCATTGTAAATAATACCGTAGGGTAGCACGTGTTTTTTGTTGAAAACGACTGCTGGTTTAGCACAACCATGTTGTTCAACAGCCATGCGCCGTGGGCTCCAACGATCTTATCCTCTTTTTGGAGGAAGCTCAATCAAGTTTTCTATGATACCTCCACCGTCGACAGGTCAATCCGGTACTTGAAGGCCCATATTTTAGCCTCGTAGTCCTGCATCACCCAGACATTGATAGAAGTTGGCTTGGAGTCAAGCCACCCCATAAAGCAAGTGTCCCCTTTCGTGTCGAACAACTTCCCATTATGTCACGGCTAGGGAGGACCGTGCATCCATCGGAATGACTTTGATTGTATGTCGAACACAATAATGTCTCCACCATCTCCCATAATGCAACTTGCTCCATAATGACGGCAGTGCAGTCTGCCATGGTGGTAGACATGTGGTAAATAGTTAGATGAATAGCACAGCTTGTTGAATAACTTCTGTTGCGTGGAAGGCGGTGAAACCATTGTAGGAAAGGCCAGAGCTGCTGATGGGCACCGACGTCACAAAAGACGATAAGGTTGGCGGGCCCCGTGTGGCAGTCGACGATGGGGAGCGATGACTGGCGGTGGTGGTGCTCAAGAAAGAATGCGGGTGTGGATGTCACGTTGCGCACTGACATGGCGACGGCACGGCTGCGGCCGACCTCCTTGGGCGGCAACCTGATGAGTATCTTGTCAATGATCTCCTCGGGTAGGTCCTCGAGCAGGGTCACGCCCCTCCTGCCTAACTTCATAGTGCGTTGACAACTCCGGTTGATTGAAAAGACATGTCAAGCTTTAGTCCAATAACAACTTTAATCAAGAAGAGAAGCAAGTAAAGTAATGGAAAGTACATTTACATGGGTGTTCATTATACATTGAAAATCTCAAATGATGAACGTGTGTAGGACGTGGACAGAGTGGATGCAACCAAATCTAGGCTTGGTATTCACTAGTGAAAATGGAAGTGACTGCTAAACTGAATTATACTCTGAACAAAAGACAAACACACTAGTGAAGACAGAGTGACGGCTAAACTAAAGCTACATACAATTCTAGCTTAACATAAACTGGACTCGGAAGGCAAGACCCTCTGAGGGGTTATGTGATGGCAGCGAGCTATGTGTGCGTCATGAGCATGTTCTTTCGCTTGTAATTAACTAGCTTGACCGCTAGCTGCAGGTGGGGAGAGAAAATCAAGAGGACACACCGAGGAGAGAGACATCAGCGGCCAATTCGGGCTGCGAGAGTGCTCACCTCCATTGGGGTTGAACATGGTGGAGATGGCGCTTGCCATAGCAAGGCAGAGCAGAAGCTCGGTTGAGGGAGTGAGGCGACACCAGGGCGGAGGGTCAAGCCGTGTCGTGGTCATGCTCATTCTCGACTAGGCTAGGAAGAGAACTGGAGCTGGAGGCCATCGCACGAAGTTCCCGTGTGTGGCAGGAGGCGAGCAAGCAGAATCCGGTATGAAGGACGCAGGGAAGGAGCTGCGTCAGCAAGGTGGATGGGCATGTCGAGACGGTAGCTGAGCTCAGCTAAAGGGAGCAAGTAGACGTGACATCACACATGTGCTTTTTTCCTTTTTAATATGTTTATATTTAATTAATAGTAAATACTTGTATTATAAAAATATAATTTGGTTAATATTTAGAAAGTGCTCATCTCACATTTAAAAATTGGTCAATAAATTAAGTTTGCTCAACTTTTAGAAAACATTTGTACCATTCAGAAAAATGTAAGCAACATTTTTTCATGCATCTCAAGAAAATGTACGTGACATTTTTGGAAAATGTTCGACATTATATTTTTCTTGTGTAATTCAAAACAAAACGTTTAGCACCAATCAAAAACAATGCACGTTACACTTAAAAGAATTTCCACATGTTTGAAAATATGTTCAGGACATGTATTTCGGGGACTGCAGGCCGGCGATGTCGTGGATGATCCTGTAGGCGTTGGCAATGAAGAGGTTGATGACCTCAGCGACCAAGCCTGGGCTGAGCTGCCATCCTCGTCCATCGACTGCAAGTACTGGAAATACTCGTCCACCATACCCTAGCTGGATCACTTCATGAGAAGCTAAAGGCATAGTTGGCCAGCAACCACAAGGGGTCTAGTAGGGGGGAGAAGGTGGACTGACCGTGGCGAACATGGATGTGACAAGGGTTTTCAAATGGACCCTGAGCACGAAAGCTGCCATGACGATCGATGGGGGGAAAGGAGCATTTGTGCACCTCTCAATCTCATCTCATCGTCGCCATATCCGCCTTTAATGGTCCATACAAAATTGCATGTTTTCGGCAAAGCCACGCGATGACCACCAAGCTGGTGCTGGTGACACGTTCATGGTCGAGTGGAGTGGAGCTTACACGTGCGGTCCTCAGCGCCATGGTTGTGACTTAATCTACATGGACATGGCCTTTCACCGTGGAAAGATCTTTGCTCTGAACTGTACAGAGAATCTCTTTGCCTATGATTTAGCCATCGAAGAGATGCCGCTATCTCAAACATGGAGTCGCGTCGAGCATGCCATCAAGGAAGGGCCAACTACGACAGCACGGGCCACGGTAGATTACCACTACCGCCTGGTCTCGTCTTTGACAAGCAACAAGTACTAATGGTGCCGTGGAGAATCTCTTTACAGGCGGATTGGATCAAGTTTGACCATCGGATGATAGATTTGCAGGTGTTTGATGCTGACTTGCAGAAGGGCCGGTGGCCTGAGATCAAGGGCTTGGGTCGGTAGGTCCTTGTCCTTGGCCAAACAGGATCAAGAGCCCTTGCAGTGAGAGGTTTGTTAGATCAGATGTTCCAAGGGAACCATGTGTTCCTTGTCGACGACGACTGGGCACGGTTCCTTGTCGGCGACGACTGGGCACAGTTCAATCCTACCTGCCCGTGGTGCAATTGTTCTGACTGCCGAAAACTTGGCTATAAATATCGTAGCTATTGTGTTACAACATGAGAGCGCTAAAGCTAGTCTAGTTGTTTTAGGTGGAGGTCAGTGTCCGAATGAGAAAACCATAGCGCTAAAGGGAGTACGTAGCTGAGTTCAGCTAGTGTGTTAGTAGTACGCTTTTGTCACGTATTAGTAGTTGTGACCGTGTCCCCTCGAAAAAGAAAAGAAAAAACAAGGAGTTGTGACCGTGTCCGTGCTATGCACTAGGTTCTGCTTAGTCTGAGTACTAGTACACGATGGCTTCGTGTCTATACACTCGTAGGTTTATAAGTCTTAGTACACGATGGCTTCGTGTCTATACACAAGATTTTCTATACACAAGTAATTCTAAAGGGCACCTCGACCCGTACTTCGATCGATCAATCCCATCATCATGGGCCTCTCCCTCGGCAAGGAGACTGCTAGTTCGCCTTGCCCGGACCTCCCGCCAGAGCTGGCCGCCGAAATCCGCGCCCGGTTGCTCAGCCACACGGACCGCCTCAGCTTTGGTGACGTGTGCCGCGGCTGGCGCCTCGCCGCGAGGCAGCACCGCTTGCTGCTGCCGCCGTCCATGCCATGGATCAACATCGGCAGCGGCGTGTACATGGATCTTGCCGGCAACGGCAAGGCTCGCCGTTTCACCGCGCCCGAAGGGTACTGTGCATGTGCCACCTTCGGCAGCTGGGTCCTCTACCAGCACGAGCGTTCCTCTCGGTGCTTCCTTGGTGACCCTTTGAACCCTTCTACGCCGGCCATCGAGGTCCCGTGCCGCTACGACTTGAGGGACGACGACACTGGTGACGGCACCGTGAGTATGAGATTATGCGAAGACGACACTTTCCTGACATGGCCCTTGAAAAAGATGGTCCTGTGCTCCCCTTATCTGGTCGTCGCCACATCCGCCTACAATGGTCCACTCAAAATTGCATGTTTTCGGCCAAGCAATGAAACGGTGGATCCAGCGACGCTTTTATGGTCGGAAGGAGATTACTCGCACGGTCATCAACACCATGATTGGCATGATGATTGGGACTTCATCTACACGGACATAGCCTTCCACCGTGGAAAGGTCTTTGCTCTGAGCTTAACAGAGAATCTCTTTGCCTTTGATTTGGCCATCGAAGAGATGTCGCTATCTCAAACTTGGAGTCGTGTCGAGCATGCCATCAAGGAAGGGCCAGCTGCAGCGGCAGGTGCCGCGGTACATTACCGCAAACACCACCTGGTCACGTCTTCGGACGAACAAAAACTACTAATGGTGCGGTGGCGAATCCCTTTACTGGAAGGTTGGAGAAAGTTTGATCATCGAACGATGGATCTACAGGTGTTCGAGGTGGACATGCAGAAGGGGCAGTGGTCCGAGGTCAAGGACTTGGGTGGCCAGGCCCTTTTCGTTGGCCAAACCGGATCGAGAGCGCTTGCGGTGGGTGGTTTGTCAGATCAGATATTCCAAGGGAATCGTGTGTTCATTCTCGGCGATGACTGGGCACGGTACCATCATACCCGCCCCTGGTGTAAGTGTTCCGACTGCAAAAAACTCGGCGATAAAGCTCCTAGCTGTTGTGTGTATGACATGATGAGCAGGGAAGCTAGTTTAGTTTCTTTAGGTGGAGGTCATTCCATAGAGTCTCCAGTATGGCATGGTTTTTCCCCTCGGGGTGAAAAGACCATAACTTTTTCTATGGAAAAGAATTTTTATGTAGTGTGATTAGTCTTTTGAGATAATAAATGCATTTCAACTAGTCAATTAGTAATTTTGTTAGTGAATATACTATGGGTCAGCCTTATCTGGCTCGGTCTGGCCCAACTCAGAGATGGATGTCGTCCGTGATGACAAAGATGGAAGAGTGCGCATGCGTAGATGCCTGAACTCTACCTCCCCTGCTCACGTGTTCTTCTCGTCTTCCTCTAGTTCTCTAGTCGAGTGCTAGCTTCTACTTCATCTATTTAGGCTCATTGGTCCTTCCTCATATTTTAGGTCAAACTTTGGTCGTAAATGATACCGTGGGAGGCTGAAGTGGATACAATTTTCTATGGAGTGTGGTACAAATGATTGCTTAGAAAAATTCCAATAGATTCAATTCAAATAATCAACATAGGAAAAACTCCTTCAAACATCCGGTTGATCGAATGATGGGTGCTTTAGAAAATTTCGCACCTAAAGCGAGCTCTTTTGTTTTGGTTACGTCAACCTCTTTACGTCCCACACAGCAAAACAGTTGCGTGTACTGACTCTTTGCCTTGAACTTACCGAAACAGAAGAGCCCGCTTTTGTGAAAATTAATATGAAACGCGAAAGTTGTTCGAAAACAGAAGAGCTCACTTTTTTGGAATTTGATTTTGAAACCTAGAAGTTGTTCCAAAAGACATAGGATCAACTTCATACTAATTATATTTTGGAGGTCACGTTCCATTAAAATGACAGTGCCATCCGCATACTAGAGGACAGACACACCTCCATCAACCAGATGCGGGATAAGGCCCCCAAGCCGGCTATCCTCCTTAGCCCTTGCAATGAGAATAGCGAACCTATCTGCTATTAACATTAAATATAATTGGCGACAGGGGGTCACTTTTCCCCACAATTTTCTTGGTTTGGAAATAATGACCGGAATGAAAGAGGACACCTGCTGCCTCAGTTCAGCTGCAAAAACTTTCATGCGAAGGCCTTGTTGAGGGAAATACCAGTTTACTTTGTCGTATGCGTTTTCAAAGTTCACCTTACAAATAACTACATCAAGCTTCTTTGTGTGGATCTCATGGATCGTCTCATGAATGATAACCACTCCATCAAGTTTAGAATTATTCATACCTTCCCCTTGGGGGTAAGAAAAACGACGAGTAATCAACATGTCCACATAAGAAGTCCGGAAATGATGTGGCGAAATTTGAATGACCCACCTCCATGAGAGCGATCAAGTCCAAATTTCTCTCTCTAGAAATATTTGAAATAAATTATCTCTTATCTAAGTCTTGAAGACCTCTGCTATTTCGGAAGATTCGTCACATTCATCATGAAATTTTTTTCTTTTGACATATACATTTCTCCACAGAAAGATCGTATTGCTTCTTAGTGTGGGTACACTAGTAGAAAAGAGGGCTTTGGTCCAGGCCGGGTTAGCCCATTAGTCCCGGTTTAGTCCAGAACCGGGACCCATGGGGGCATTGGTCCCGGCTCGTGAGCCCAGGGGGCCGGCCGGGCCACGTGGGCCATTTGTCCCGGTTCGTCTGGACCTTTTAGTCCCGGTTGGTGCCATTAACTGGGACTAAAGGGTGTGATGCCCATTAGTACCGATTCGTGGCACCAACCGGTACTAAAGGTTAGACCTTTAGTCCCGGTTCGAGCCACCAACCGGTACTAATGGGGTTTGAGGCATTAGTACCGGTTCATGGCACGAACCGGTACTAAAGGTTCCATTTTCAAACTCCCCCCCCCCCCCAGTGGATCACCTTTTCAGTTTAAAAAAAGAAAATGATGGAAATGTCAAAAAAATAAAAGAAAATAAGTTTTCCATGTGATATGTAGTCTAGTTGTTGGAAAAATTTGCAAATGTGAATTTCGACTTTGTTTGCAAAATCTCTCTGGAATTTGTAAAATGGGCATAACTTTTGCATACTAACTCGGATGAAAAAGTTTTTTATATGAAAAATCATCTACTTGAAAAGTTACATCCGAATTTAACTGGGGGAACCCCGTTAAACCTTTTCAAAATCCTCAAAAACCTAACAGAAAAAAAGTTACAGGGCTTTTAAGATCTGGAGGCAAAAAAATTCAAAAAAATTCAAACTTACTAGTGGTGCACCTAGCAAAAAAATTCAAAAAATTTCAAACTTACTAGTAACATGAAAAAAAATTAGTTTCGAATTTTTTTTCGGGAATTGTTTGTCCAAATATGATACGTAATATCATATTTCATTTTTTTTAGTTTATGAAAAAATACGTAATATGAAAAAGGAAAAAAAGTTATGCTAAAATTTCAGTTTTTTTTTGAATTTTTGTTAAATCTGGTCAAACTACTTATTCAAGAAGTATTAGTGTTACTAAATAAGTATTCAAGAATATTAGTGTACTAAATAATTATTTCAGTTTTTTTGAATTTTGGTAAAATCTGGTCAAACTATGGTCAAACAATGGTCAAACGAATTATTCAAGAAATATTAGTGTTACTAAATGTTAGTGTTATTTTTTAGAACCATAGTTTCAAACTCAAACAGTGAAATGTGTGACTTCATGCTCAAGCTAAATTCCTGGGGTTAATAGGATTGACATCTTACTATTGTCAGGAAAACAACAAGTGCAGACTTGGAAACGAGGGAGAATAGAACCCGAAAGTTAATCGTGCTCAGGCTGGAGTAGTGAGAGGATGGGTGACCGTTCGGGAAGTTAGATGATGAGGGGTGATTAGAGGTTAAATTGAGTAGTGATGAGGGATGATTAAAGATGAGACGTTAAAAAAATTAAAAACCAAAAAAATATTTCAAAAAAATCAAAAAAAAATTATAAAATTTCATTTAGTACCGGTTGGTGTTACCAACCGGGACTAAAGGTGGACCTCCAGGCAGCGGCGACGTGGAGAGTCTTTAGTCCCGGATCGTGTAAGAACCGGACCGGAACTAAAGGGGAAGACTTTAGTAACGACCCTTTAGTCCCGGTTCCAGAACCGGGACTAAAGACCCGTATGAACCGGGACCAAAAGCCCTTTTTCTACTAGTGGTACGACGAACCTTTGAAGGTACTAAAGAGTCAACAACACGACTCTCGGAGCCCGACTTACTCAATCCAGACCCAAATGGCATTTATCTTAAAAAAAAAAGGTAACATGTTTTTCGTGCGGTGCAAGACGACAATATGCGTACTCTCATAAGAAAGACACACATGAGAGAAAGTATCACGTTTAAGTGCTCCCATGGAAGACAAATTTAAATGCTTAAAAAATTCTGACGTTTTATGGATGTTTACAAGGTATGTGTCGACAACCCCTAACAAATTCAAATTCAAATTCAAAATGCACATTAAGAAACAAAATAAAATGACAAATTAAGATGTGAATACTGTCAATTTTGCCGGCTTTCTTGTCTTTTTTGGCACTATTCATGCTAGATTTGTCTTTTTTGTTTCACAGTGCGCAATTTGAATTTGGACCTGGAATTGCTAGGATGTTATTTTTTTGCTAGGAGTTGTAGACACGTTCCTTCTGAACATTGACATTTTTAAATATTTGGAATGTTTAAAAATCACTTTTTGAAATGGGAACATGGGAGCATGTAGGACTCGGTATCAATAGATATTTACCTAATTGATCAACGAATATTCCCCGAAAAATAATTGAACAATCTTCCTCCTCCACGCGGTTGCCCCCTGCCATGTCGACCAGCCAAGGTGATTGGATATGGAGCTATCGTTCACCACACCTTGCTCCCCACCACTCCTTCGCCGATGGATCTGGAGCCGCCGCCATCGCCGCCCTGCCCGCGAGAGAGAGGAGAGAGATAGATGGCTAGGGACGGGAGTGAGGGATGGGAGTGAGCGATGGGAGTGAGAGTCGACCCAATCGCTGCGGACATGGCCGCTAGCGGCGCGCCGTCATCGATGTCGGCCCGCAAGTGATTGGCCATGTCAAAACGGTCTTAGAAAATGAATCAGTGTTTTTTGCCGCTGTTAATTCTTTGCTGCGGTGCAAAGTGTCACGTCTTATAAAGAGGTGGTTTTTCGAGAGCTATGACACTAATGTGGTGGTTTTGTGCATTTTACTCAGCGGTCCAAGGTAGACACCAGGGGCAGCTCCGGATCTGCAGCACCGACGCCTGTTGGAACTTCGCCCACATGATCGATCACATCAAATCACGATAAACACGCACAGGCAAATACTTTTGCCAAAGGCACGTGTCGTGCCTCTCTTCTCTTTATTGTTTTTCTATTTTCCACGGTGTTACAAAACTCACGGCTTGGCTATGTTTATATACACAACCAACGCAGCCTTACTAGACCGTGTCCTACACCTACACGGACACACATCATACAAATCCTGACCGGACTCTCCTATGACTTGGACATGTACCAATGCTCGTGCAATTGTAGTACTACTAATTATCCTATAGCCTAACTACAGCCGGACCCAACCAGCCAAACTAACCTTGCTAACGTACTAGTACTTGGACCTCACGTATACATCTTATCAATCAAGATTACCTCTAACAATCTCTCCCTAATCTTGACTCCATGTCCTCTGTGCTTCTCCGGTCTTGGCTCATTGTAGATCACCCCCTATCGCTCATCCGCTCGCACTACGACAAGTTAAATTGATAGACTTCATTGATCGTAACAATCTCCCCTCTAATTTCAACTTGGCAAATTTACGGACCACCTCAAATATGCCTTGGATTATCCAGCCTTGCTAGTAACCTGTGAAATACATCACCCGGTGGACTTCACCATCCACCCTAGCAAGATACATGCCAACTCCTTGTGGATCACACCACCCCGTGCACTACACCATGCACTCCAGCCTCATGTAGAGACATGGCCTCATTGAAGAGACTCACCTTCACTGGTTTACCGCCCCACATACTTGAACTTGATCCTCTCGTCAAGACACATAGACGACCTGGATGCGCTTCATCTTCAACGCCTCCTCACACAGACAAGCACTTGGACATGACGACGACGACTAACCCGCACGACTCCTTGACTCTAACTCCCGGATGACGATCTTGACGACTTTCCGGCACCACACCTTGGCACCACCGCTCCCGTCAACGATCTTCCTCCACTGCCTTGCCAATGACAGCCCGCCGTCTCCCTCCTTGTCGCTCCATCGAACGACGATCGCATGATCCTCCTCGCCGCTGCACGATTCAGTGACTTCAAGGCCCGCCGCTCCTCGTCGCTGCACCCCAGCGACCATATCGCCCGCTCTTCCTCGTTGCTGCACCAACCAGCGACCATATCGCCCGCCCCGAGGCGCTAGTCGGGTCGCAACCCCGGGTCAAGCGTGGCTTCAAATCGACCTAGCTCAGATACCAATTGTTGGAACTTCGCCAACATGATCGATCACATCAAATCATGATGAACATGCACACGCAAAAACTTTTGCCAAAGGCACGTGTCATGCCTCTCTTCTCTTTATTGTTTTTCTGTTTTCCACGGTGTTACAAAACTCACGGCTTGGCTATGTTTATATACACAACCAACGTAGCCTGACTAGACCGTGTCCTACACCTACACGGACACACATGATACAAATCCTGACCGACTCTCCTATGACTTGGACATGTACCAATGCTCGTGCAGTTGTAGTACTACTAATTATCCTATAGCCTAACTACAGCCGGACCCAACCAGCCAAACTAACCTTGCGTGGGTGCCCCCCGAGCCGCCCCAGATCCCATCGGCCGGACCTCCCCCACTCCTCCTCCTCCTCCCTCGCTGCCGCTCAAGGGCACGGCCAGGCGAAGCCTTGCCATCGCCGGCAGCGGCGGGGACTCGGGCCCTCTCGCTCGGGTGGGGCTGGCGCGGGACAGCCCCCCCGGGTCGGAGCGTGGCGGGCGGGACGGTCGCCACGGTGGGTGGTGGCGGCGCATCGGTGACCTCGCTTCCCCGCGGCAGGAGGTCTCGCGATCTGGTGCGTCGCGGCCGCCAGGGACGGCGGCGGCGTGACCGGATCGGTTCGCAGCGGCGCGGGCGGATCTATGCCCATGTGTGGGCCTTGATCGCTGGTCTGCCGTCGGCACGGTGGTGGGTGCGACTCGTCGGCAGCTGGGCAGATCCGCGGGATTCTACCCTTGTCTGGTCCTTGACAGCGCGGGAAACTCCAGGGGAAACCCTAGATCTCCTTGGGATCGAATGATGGCGGCGCTTTTGCGTCGTAGTCCCTCTTTAGTGCATTCTTTTGGAGTTTGCTCCGGTTGAAGGGACCAGCGACGTCGGCAGCGCACGTCTGGTGGAGTAACTGCCGATGAAAATCGCGCCGACTACGGTCATGGCGGACGATGACGGCATCTTTGATGTCGCTCCCTTGTCGAGGTGTCGTCGTTGCAGTCTGCGTCGTCAGGCTCGGGATGCTCCGGGGGAAACCCTAGATCTGGGTCTTCCAGATCGGACGATGATGGCGTTTTATCGCTTTCCCTCCTGGGGGCATCGTTTTGGAGTAAGTGCTGGCTGGGGGCATGGTGGAGCGGTGCTTCATCTCACACATTGATGGCGGCGGATATCGGCGGCATGGCGCTGTGGAGGCTCGGCATCCGATGCACGGAGATGGACTCGCGCAGGAGGAGGTTGCTGTCCGACGTCATGGTGACGTCGATGGCAGAGTGGCCAGACAAGGTAGAAGCCTCAATATGATCTGAAGACGGACCTGTGGAAGATGGCGGTGACGACACACGAGTGCGTCTGACCGGATTGTGCCCCAGACCCGGTATGTGGCTCGGCTGGGGCTTCCGAATGAGTTTCGGCTTCCGGCTTTTGATGTTAGGCTTAGGTGAGTGGTTTGGATAGTGGCCCAACTAGCACCCCTTCATCATTTTGGATAGGAGTAGTGGCATATGTTGCCAAGATGGTGGATTCAGGCACATTGTTGTAATACTTTGTAAGGTCCTGGAGAATAATCAATAAAGTGGTCGTATGCATCTCCCATATGCTGAGGCCGGGGATCATCCTCCTTTTCTAAAAAAAAGCCAAACTAACCTTGCTAACGTACTAGTACTTGGACCTCATCATATACATCTTATCAATCAAGATTACCTCTAACAACAACGCCGGAGCTAGCCTCTGCCGGCCTGCGTGTTGCTCAGCCAGGGCAGCATAGTCCGCTCCGCCTATGCATCGTCCCCTTCCCCCGGCAGCCACTGCTCCTCCTCGCGGACAGCCATGGGTGCTAGTGCCTGCGCCGCCTGCCCGCATGCATAATCCAGAATCAGAGGCATGCGCCGCCCGCCGCGAGAGGTAGCAGGCAAGGGAGAGGTACATGGCGGAGCAGTCTGTGCGCCGTGGGGTGTTGGCGGAGCCCGACGAGGATGAGTGGCTCCTCACTTGGGTCTACCGTCAGTCGCTCACGATGGTGGAGACGGACGCTCGCCGCCTACGGAAGAAGAACGCGAAGGCGCTCTGGCTTGTCATAGAGCAGCTGGAGCGCGAGTCGAAGGAGGCGGCGGCGGAGGCCGCTCGGCTCATGAAGTTGAAGCGGCAGCAGGACAGGGTCGTCCGCCGGAAGAAGGGGTTGATCGTCCTCTCCGACTCCAACTCCGATGACGTGATGGCGACGACCACAACTCCATCTCCTCCCCTGATGACCAAGATCCTCCACCAGTCGCGGAAGCTTACAGCTATGCCGACGAACGGAAGGGAAAGGCCCCGCGAGGAAGTGGTGATGACGCTCCTCCTATATTTTTATCGTTTTAGTTGTTGAAGTTAAGAATTGTCCCACGATGAATTCCGATGATCTTTCGGATGATGTATAGTCCGTTGTGTGCATCTGTTTGTCTGTTTGATGCCGATTTCGTTGTGCGTTCTTTGTCAAGTAGAGTTTCTCCTGCATTGCATGTTTAGTATGGATATAGAGTCCCAGATATGAGGTACGAGGATGTGGAGAGAGAAATATAAGACGTGGCCGGTTAGTGGCCGCGGACGCGTCCGGGCACGTCCACGGGTGTTTGAGGGGCCGGATTTGCAGGTTGAGGTTGTAGATGCTCTTAGATCACTATTTAAGATGGCAATGGGGCCCTGAAATCCGCATTCCCGCGTGTTTTTACCCTATTAGGAGACAGGGATGGGCATCTTTTTAACCCCGGCGGGCTACTGTTCGGTAAAGTATAAAATCCGACACGTTTCACGGGTTTAAACCCGTTTCAACATATACCCGAACCGGAAACCCGCCATCCCCGTATACAATAAGCGTATTCGAGGAGTACAATCTTGAGAGTGATGATGATCATGGACAGCCATCTTGCTCATTCTTTTCTTTGCAAGCTCCATTCCTTATGTCACTCTTCAATGAACGTGTTGCTTAAAAATGGCCAACATCTTTTAGGATGAACTCTGAGCTAGACCGTTACTTAGAAGATGAGCTAGTTTCATTGTCCAAAGATAAATTCAGTGTGTTAGATTGATGGAAAGTTGGTGGAACACGCTATCCAACTTTGAGGCTACTGACATGTGATATTTTTCCAACTCCAGTCAGCATGGTTGCCTTAGAATCAACATTTAGCACAAGTGGTAGAGTTCTAGTTCTAAATGGTAGAACTCCAGTCCTTATGTTTGCTTAAATATGCCGATTTCTCCATGGGTTCCCCATGGGTTTAGAAAACCCGATGGGTTTAGGGGACGGGCAAAAAGCTAGCCCCGCGTACGCTGACGGGGACAGGGACGGGCTTCCAAATTTTTCGTGGGGATGGGTTTGGGAAGGCAAAACCCGGTGGGTTTCGTCCCCGTTGCCATCTTGAATCACTATCGAAGCAACACTTAGGGTGCAAAAATAGAATAACTGAATGTGGCCATTGGATCTCAGATGTATGCTTCGGATGGACTACGTGGAGCTGGTGGAGGGACATGTTTTTGTGTATTGGTGTTAGTCAGGGTGTTTTCATGAAATAAATTGAGCACTTCACCGGCTCCTGCCTACAAATCTTGAGCATCCATCCAAGATCCAACATCTAATTTTACACCCGAAGAGTTGATTAGTCATTCCCATGGTGTGCCTTCGTCGATGTTGCCATAATTATTTAACACTACCACTGACAAAACATGCAATGAACATGAACCTAGTGGACCTCAAAAAGCTGCATGCTACCGTGAGGGTGGTTCCACAATACTATAGGTGATCCAACCGTAAGCTGTCGACTTATTAGCTTACTATATAGAATTGATTAGGAGTAGTAGTTTTGCCTTGATGGGACAGCTTGCTACATCCAAAGAGTAAAACAAACGGTTGGTGACAATCTATGAGACCGATAGGATGCTAATGAATGATTATCAGTAGATGACAATCTATGAGACCGATGGGATGCTAATGAATGGTCCGGTGGGACCTACTTGGCAGCCTCCTTCGATGGGCTTCCGCGAAGCTTCCTAGCAATAACGGATGCATTACTACGCGGGAGTAGGAAGAAATTATGTGGTTAGCGGAGCTCATTTTCCACCAAGCTTCCACGCCCGTTCACACGCAGGCTCGGTAGCAGGCTCCTCCGCTCCGATATTGCCTAACCGGCGCGTTGATCACTCCATCGAAGACCACCAAACATGGCGCTTGTGTAGCGGCTTCCTCTTCTCAAGGGGCCAAGAGCAAGAGCGAGATGTTGGGCTCTGTCATCGTCAAGCTTGCCACCTTGCTCGGCGACGAGTACACCATGCTGAAGAGGGTGCGCAAGGACATCGAGTTCCTCCAGCGCGAGCTCCGCCAGATGCAGACTCTGGTGAACGTACTCGCGGACATGGAGGGGCTCGACGAGCTTGCGAAGGGCTGGAAGAGCAGCATGTGCAACCTCAGCTACGACATGGAAGAGTGCATCGACCGCTTCATGCTCCGCCTCGACAACGGTGACGCCAAGCCAAGGTTCGTGAAGAGGGCTGTACGCGGGTTCAAGACGTTGTTCACGCGACATGGTATCGGGACCCAGATCAAAGAGCTCAAAACCCGCGTAACGGAGGAGGGCGAACGGCGGCAGCGGCTGAATCTCGACAACTACGTCCCGAGGATGACCGTGGCGATAGATCCCCGGCCGGCTAGCTGCATTCCACGGGGTGGCCAAGGGCTTGGTGGCCATGGACGGCCGCAGGGACCAGGTGATCTCTTGGTTGACGGAGGAGAGTGAGGAGCTGAAGGTGGTGGCTATTGTTGGAGGCGGGGGGCTGGGAAAGACCACCCTCGCCATGGAGACCTATCGCAAGATTGGAGGAGACTTCCGGTCCCAAGCTCATGTGATGGTGTCACGCACCCTAGATCTCAAGAAGCTCTTAAAAGATGTCCTGTCTCAAATCGACCAAGATTCATTCAGTGAATGCAAAAGGTGGGAGGAAGACCAACTAATCCGTCGGATCCAACACATATTGGCAAACAAGAGGTATAGTCTCTTGGTCCATTGCAAAGATAGCTGTAAATTTTGTGCAAATCATTATGTTTGCGCTTAATGAGCTTATTTAATAGTGTAACATTACATATAGGTACTTACTTGTTATTGATGATATATGGAAACAAGAAGACTGGAAAACTATCGCAGCGATTTTTCCTAATAATTTTGATGGTAGCAGAATAATTGCTACTACACGCATTGCCAAGGTAGCCAGGTCATGTTGTTCCAACTCTCATGGTCAGCTCTACCAAATGCAACCTCTGAATGATGTTGATTCTCGGAGATTGTTCTTTCAGAGAATTTTCAACTCCGACAATTCCTGCCCTCCTCAACTAGAAGAGGTTTCAACTAGGATCCTAAAAAAATGTGGTGGTCTTCCATTGGCTATAATTACCATTGCGAGTTTGCTAGCCAATAAACCTCAAAACCAAGGTGAATGGGAGACACTGCCGGACTCGCGGTCTATGCCTACGGCCACGGGCCGTCGGCATAGGCCCCTATGCCGTCGACATAGATCTATGCCGTCGGCAGCCGTCGGCATAGAGCCGTCAGTCTAGATTACGTCAACGTACTCCTGTCA
>NC_057813.1:744876688-744879944 GCF_018294505.1 Triticum aestivum
GCTATGCCTACGGCAAAGCCGTCGGCATAGAGGCATAGCCCTGCCACGTGTCGCCTCCTGGTGGCTCCTGAATTTATCTATGCCGACGGCTTTGCAATAGGCATAGTTTTTTTTTATTCCATGTTTTCTCTTTTCCAATTCATTTGACAACATTTCAAAACAGAATAATATGGAATATGACAGTTCATCAACATCATTTAAACATAGTCAAGTTCATCATCTAAAGATCATCACCGGCGGAAGTCCACGAACATAAGAGTAGTGCAAGACATGAAACATCATAAAAGTTGAAACATGAAAGACATGGCACAACGGCCGCATACACGGAATCATCATCGACATCAAGCACCACCGAGTCCACCTCCTCCAAAACCACCACCACCACCGAGTCCACCTCCGCCAAAACCACCACCAAGTCCACCTCCGCCAAAACCGCCACCGCCAAGTCCTCCTCCGCCAAAACCGCCACCGCGACCACCATCACTCTGCCAGATCGGAGTGACTGGGGTCGACGTAGCAGGAGTCGAGCCACCGGCCCCCTACATGTTTGAAAGAAGATTCTAATGGTAAATATGACATGATAGTGTTGAATGAACGAGAACTAGTTTGTCATTAGTTAGGAAAATTTCCTAACCGGAGTATCACCGCCTAGTGCCAGCCATTCCTCGAACGTGGGAATGTGTGGGGCGTCTCCCGCAGGTGGTGGTGGGGGTCCAACTTGTGGTGGCTCCGTGCGGTTAGTCCAAGACGCCAACATAGCCTGGATGTTAGTTAAACAAGTCCACTTAGAAACAAGCCGTGATCAACAAAGTTAGAAGGAATGAAAGTGCAAATTTGAGCTTGGTTTAAGAGGGCAAAACTAACCGCCATCACTTGACGGCTGTAATCATCGTTTGCCTTCACTCGTTGCAAGTACTCCCTCACCTCAATATGTCTATGCTCGAGAAAGGTCTGATATGCCTACAAAATTGAGGTTGTTTCTAAGTGGGCAGTGATGAAAATAAACTAAGAAAGATAGAGACAAAGAAGATAAGGGGAAGTACTTACAGCACGTTGGCGGACTAAGGGAGGCTGCGAACGCCCCGTACTCTCTAACGGGCTCGGGTTGGTAGCTCGAAGCCGTGTGTACGAGATCGACGGAGTGACCAAGCCATCGAAACACGGATACCGGCCATGGGACTTACCCTGGATGGCCACCACCGCCGTGTCGTCGATCTGAGACTGGGCGACCTCAGGAACGGGAACATCCGGATGCAACTTCTGATAGTTCTGAGTGTAAGACTGCAGGTGTTTCTCGGTGTTGCCGTAGTACTGGCTCTCGCCCTCCTTGCGATCACTCCGCTCGCGGGCCAGCTTCCACGACTCCATGTCTGAGAGCGGCCTCTGCAACTTGTCCTCCTGCAACGTCAAACAGAAGTTAGCCATACATAAGAACATGACGGTAAAGAAGAACCAAAATGCATCTTTCATATAGATATACCTTCATGGCCTTGAAGCCCCAGTGGTTCCTGTTTCCTTGGCCGTGTGTCCCATCTTTTCCACGGTTAGCCCGGGCCTTGATGCTCTTGGCAACAAACTCTGGATCGTCACCGACCCACCTATCCACCAAACACGCCCATCCGTCATGCCTTCCATAGCACCAACGAGGAACAACCTATGCAAATTTTGGAAGCATGACATGTGAGCACGAAACATATAGTTGACTCCTTGAAACAATGAAAAGTCAGTAATAGTTACCATCATGAACTGCTCCCTGCTCATGGTAATTTTTTGCCTCTGTGCTTGAGTTTTGGTCATCTTTTGTTGCAGGTAGATGTGGTAGTACTGTGAGACAGCAACCCAACGCACCTCGTACTGCAACTGACGAGCTTTCTTCTTTGCAGACGCAAGTAAGACCACGTCGGCTCTGGCCTTGTGCTCATCAAGAACTCTATAGAGTTGCTGCAATCATGCATAAACCAGAAGCAAACAAGGCATGATTTGAGTGATTCAATGATAAACTATGAACGAAACTAAAGACAAGTGATTCAAAAGGGAACTTACCCAAAATTTGGTGATCACGGCCTTAGCGGCCGTCCCGTACTCCGCATTGCTGCAAGCCTCGTAGTGGGCCCAGCTTGTGGCCAAAACACGCAGCTATGGGTCCCTGTCTGGCCGCGGGCAGAATAGGCCAGGCCAAAACTGCTTCAACAGGACAGTGAGAAGGCCGTTCGGTTTACGGCCCTTTCCGTGAAGGATCCAGTTACTGCAAAAGAATCAAAGGGTTGCCATGTGTACAATAAAAAATGTTGTCATGTGTTGAAAGTATGATTGAGATGCACTTACTCTGTCCCCGCAGGTTCAATGAGCCACTTGTGCGCCTCGATAGAAGGTGGTGTAGGTACTCTGGCATTACCACGCAGCCACCCCTGCGGAGCACTCGGTGGCAAGTCACCCCACAACTCGGGGTCAACCTCCCCTCCACCCTCCTCGCCCTCCTCGGCCTCCTCCTCCTCGGCCTCCTCCTCCTCGGAATTGTTGCTCACCCTCCGATGTAGTCGATCAAAGGAGAGGGACGATCGTGGACCAACACCTCCAACGTCGACGATCACTCCACGAAGATGGAACACCACAAATCATGTTATTTACACCGAGTGAAACAAATTAGGTCATCACATCACATTAAGCATTGACACTTTAAACTATAAAGAAAAATCATATTTTTTCAACTGTCAAATTTGGAAGCACTTATCATATCGCATTTTAGGTCATCACCTCACATTAAGCATTGACACATCAATTTTTTTAGCAAGATCATCATGATGAAATAACCGCTTATCGTATCCCAAATTTGAAGCACATCTCACATAGCTACTTAACAACATCACAAACTGAAAATAAAATCTTCGTTAACAATTTTATGAACTAAGTGACTCAAGTTGCTTTTTTAACTATGATAATTCATTTTGCCGAGATTCATCCATCTAGCAACCTAACCGTAGCAAAATAACTCATTTTGCCGAGATTCCTCCATCCATCTAAGATACATATACAACATTCATCCATCTAGCAACTTAACAACATCCAAAATCCATCCATGCATTCATTCATACATTGAACAATAGCTAAATAATGCAAAAAAATGGAAAAAAAAAGGAGTGTTAGCTCACAGGGCAGAGCGGCGTCACGGTGGTGGAGTTGGAGGCAGGGGCCGACGGTGGAGGTGAGGGGAGGGCCGGGGCGGAGCTGGGCCGGCCGGGAAGGTCGGCCGGTCGGA
>NC_057813.1:744880477-744881091 GCF_018294505.1 Triticum aestivum
GGTCGGGAGGAGGAGAAGGAGTGGACGGGGGCGCCCCGCGCGGCGATGTGGATAAGGGACATATGCCGACGGCTAAGCCGTCGGCATAGGTGAAGGTGCCACGTGGCACCTATGCCGACGGCTTAGCCGTAGGCATATATTTTTTTTATTTTTTTTTATTTTATTTTGAATTATACATGGTATATAATTATATTGAAGATGATACATGGTCAGCAGCATTTTTTTTCTGGACCAAATTTTTTCTATGGTCAGCAACATTTCTTTATGATATAAATATTTGCTAAATTGTACTAACAAAAAATGTACATTGTGTTAAAATATTTCAAAATTAATTGAGGAGGGCAACATTTCTTTATGATATAAATATTTTCAATGGTCTAGCGAAAGGTGATACATAGGAGAGCAACTGACTGAGGGGTACCGTTACCGAGTGCCTGATCCGGTGACTATGCGAGTGCCTGATCCGTCTACTACCGTTTCCCCCCTTCACACCGCACCGTTACCGCAGAACATCTACTGCCGTGTCATCGCAGTTCGTAAGGGGGGCCACGCACCGGAGACGCGTGTCGCTTCTTCGGACATGCCACAACACCACCGCGCATGTATGACGGCCC
>NC_057813.1:744882960-744883510 GCF_018294505.1 Triticum aestivum
GCCCCGGAGACGCGTGTCGCCTCTTCGGACATGCCACAACACCACCCCGCATGTATGAGGGCCCGGTACGACGCTCCGGTGGCATTGCTACCCCCAGGGCCCCCGTCCCGCCTAATCCTTTAGCGTTTCACCACGAGATCTAGCCCTTTGACTTCCCACGGACGGGCTTTGACCAGTGGACCTCTCCACTCGGTTGTGTCGGGTCGGCCCAGAGGGACACCGGGGAGCAACATCCGGGCCAAACCCACAGCTAAATCCACTCCGTGTAGACCCGACGCGTCCGTTTCCCCCCTCCAAGTTTGGGCGGCGGCGCCGTCCGTGAGGGAGGCCACGCACCGGAGACGCGTACCGCCTCTTCGGACATGCCACAACACCACCCGGTTGTCAACACGTACTATATGTATGTTAGTCAAATAATAATATTTAAGAAAACATAAAATATAGCTATGAAAAAAAAGAAAAAAATAACAAGTGGAGGGGGTGACCGGGAAGTGGATAAGGGAACTATGGTAAAAAGATCGATGACGTGGTAAAAAAAGAAAAAAAAACT
>NC_057813.1:744883735-744894760 GCF_018294505.1 Triticum aestivum
AGGAAAAAAGAAAAAAAAAACTATGCCGACGGCAAAGCCGTCGGCATAGCTGCGGCATAGGGCAGATGGCCGGCGCGCTGCGGATCGATGATGTGGCATCTATGCCGATGGCAGCCGTCGGCATAGGTGGTGGTCGGTGCGCCTCGGATCGATGACGTGGTAAGGGCATCTATGCCGACGGCCTCCCGCCTCGGCCGTCGGCATAGATCGGACGCCGTTAGCCGCACGGCACGGCGGGATCGCCGGGCCCGCAACTATGCCGACGGCCAAGATATGTCGACGGCCGCTGTAGGCGTTAGTTTAGGTAAGCCGACGGCCTTTCTGAGCCGACGGGGGCCGTCGGCATATGTCTGGATAGCCCGATGGCTTTATTACGCCGACGGCCTGGATATGGCTGTCGGCATAGCCCTGACAAGGCCGACGGTGGCCGTCGGCATAGATATGGCCGTCGGCATAGGGTCCTGTTCCGGTAGTGAGAGACTCCAAGATTCCATTGGTACTGGTCTTTCATATGAGAGTGATGCTGACGGAAAAGGTATGAGACATATATTGTTACTTAGTTATTGGGATCTTCCACACCACTTGAAGACTTGTTTCTTATACTTATGTATATATCCAGAGGACTGGTATATCCCGTGTGAAAAACTGAAATTGAAATGGATATCTGAAGGATTCATTGCTACAATACGGGGAAATTTATATCAAGAAGCAGAGAGCTATTTTAATGAACTTGTCAATAGAAGCCTGATCCAGCTAGTTTATGCTGATATTGACGGTTATGGTTTGGATCAATATTGTCAGGTTCATGATATGGTGCTTGACCTCATAATATCTCTGTCGGATGAAGAGAATTTTGCTACTATTTTAAACAGTGATTGCAATTCTTTGCCAAGGAAGATCCATCGAATCTCCCTGCAATCTAGTGGGCATGAACGAATAGGGGCAATCAAGGCCATCACAAGAAGCAAGTTACATGTTCGCTCACTAAATGTGTTTGGGAAAACAAAGCAGATACCGCAACTTGTGGACTTTCAGTCTTTGCGTGTGCTTGATATATGTGGGGAGTGGGAAAACAAGCATATAAGAAATATAGGAAGTTTCTATCAACTGAGGTATTTGAGAATTAAGTCGTGGGAAATCACAGAGCTTCCTGAAGATATCGGAAAGCTACAGAACTTAGAGACTCTCGATTTGCGGGACTCTCGAATTAGAGAACTGCCATCAACTACAGCCCGACTACAGAATTTGGTGCGCCTATTTGTTTGCGATAACTGTGTGTTGTCTGCAGATATGTTTGGGAGCATGAGAGCCCTGGAGGAAGTGGCAGAAATCTATGAAGTTGACAACCCTGAGCAATTTGTGGAAGAGCTTGTACATCTAACAAAGTTGAGAAAGATTACGATAACTGGATCATGGACTCAATGGTATGGATTCTGGGCTGAATGCTACAGAGAAACACTGACGTCATCTCTGAAGGGGTTGGGCAATGAGAGCCTTCAATATCTTCATACTCGTGGAGAAATAGGAGAAATCTGTTCAGGGATCCATGCTGCACCTTTCCGCACCTCCAAAGTCTTAAACTAGAGGGTGATATGGAAAGGGTTCCCAAGGGAATGGCCTTCCTAACCAACATCCTCAAATTATACATAGAACTTAAATCATTTGATGATGAAGGTCTCCATATTCTTATGGATATGCCTTCTCTGGCCAATCTCCAGCTAGATGTATCGGAGTCAGCTGGCGTAACTATAAGAAGTGTTCAAGCTGCTAGAGGTGTTCCACTACACAATTAAAGTACCCAAAGCGGCGGGTATAAAATTTGCAGCAGGTGCTATGCCAGCACTCCGGTGGCTCCGTCTTTGCTGGCGTGCTCCATTAAGGAATAGTGACGACGCTGGCATTGGCTTCGAGCATCTTTCAAGTCTTACTGACCTCCAGGTAGTAATTGATTGTTTTACTGCAACTCTGGACGAGGTGGAGACTCTGGAAGGTTTCGCTTTGCATCCCAACCGTCACAATCTTCAGTTCCATCTCAGTAGATTATTTGAAATGATGATCGGGGTGATGGCAGAGGAGGAGGAAAGGCAGAAGGAAAGGCGTAGGAGAGAAGGTTACGGGTTATTTGAAATGATGATCTGAATGATGATCTTGGCCCGCTGGTTACTTCATTCGCATCTTGCACTGCATCCTGTGATTTACTCATCTGCCCCTCTTTTCCTCCGCAGCAGCGAGAAGATGTGAGCTACACGTTTACTGTGATCAGCCACCATATTTATGTATTGCCATGTGTTGTTGTAGCTTGAACCTTTTGTTACATTGTGTGTTTGTATGTAATAGGGTAAGTTTGGTGCATCAGGTTTTTCGTCCCATAGTTTGTATTTGAGTACGAGTGCAGACAGTGGGTTTTCCTGATGCGCATCGAACCCATAATCTACTTTCTTCTTCTGTTCACATGCTTGTTGTTGTTTCCCCTTTTCAAGTTTCTCTTGCATGTATCTAGATGATTTCAACCATTTGTTTGAATCTTATAAGCTAGTATTTGGAAAAGGCAGGGTTTTAATGTTTCAGCAATCACCGGCTGTAGTTGCCTGTAAATGACTGGTTCAAATCTCTGAATTTCAGGGGCACTTTAGTCAATAGCTTAGTTTGTTTAGAGTACATTACAGTATACTAGCTGAACTGTTTGATGTTGGTTTATATATAGGGATGCTACATTGATATTTGATTGGTACTCTAGCTGGGAAAGCCGGAGGACGGTTCCTGTGCTCCTGATAATGGTGAATGTGAATTAAAGCTATATTGTTGTCTGCCGCAGTGGCTCATGCAAAAGCAGCAGTGCCTGTAGATATAAACATGAGTGTTTAAGTATCAGGCTCAGGCGGATGAACTTCTTGAGTACCTGATCGCAGGGCGCCACAGGGTTTTTTGAGCACCAAAACAGCAGTCATGAAGAAAGAAAAAACAGTAGAGTAAGTTGGTAGTACCTATCAGGGAAAATATGCAATGGCAGAGAACGACTAATGAAAATATGTAACTGAAGTTCAAGCTATATCCATTGCAGAACGCAACAACAGCAGCATATTTTACTTTTAGGAGAAGGCGGTGAAGCACGAAGCAGAGGCAGCCCTTCCCTCCTTCCTGCAAGGCTCGGTTCGAAACAGAGTCCTCAGCCGTGGAGTCTGAGAACTAAGATGTAGTACTCGTCAATGTGAAAACCAGATATATTTTTTTTGGGTGATGATACACTCTGGAATTAACCTGAAGTTAAAACTTGAACTGAACATTCTTTACGGTGCTTTCGGTAGCATTATTGACCTTTTCCAAATTACAGTAAGTATACTCGTTAATGCAAGAACTGGGACTTGATCTGAAAATGTACACCTAAACTGAACATTGTTAATGGTAGTTTCAGACATACGGTAGCATTTCGTTTCCTGGTTTAATCAGCATCTTTTTTTTTGCGAATTGGTTTAATTAGCAACTACTTTAGCATCTAACTTTTTTCGATTACAAGAGCTAAGTTAAACGTTTCCTGTTTGTTGGTCCCAAAGAAAGAAACAATAGGAGCCTGGAAATGGAGGAGAAGAACTGAAGAAGCCAAAGAAACTTGGAGATATGGTAAGGATGCATTTGCCAATAGGTATGCAAAATTATGACCTCAGGCTCAGAGCAGAGCATCCATGATTGCCAATTAGCTTGCACGAAAAAGATCGAGAAATGCCCTCCTCAGACTTCTTCTACTTCTTTTTTTAGGGGTAACGTTCTTCTAGTTCTACCTCCCTACGCCACGCTCGCCTCTGGCGCCCCTGACATGGGCCACTGACCATTAACAAATTGCGTGAGATTTTCTATTGTACTTTTTCTTTAACAGAGATCGGAGGGAAGGCCCTTCTTATGTTAAAAAAAACAAAGGGCGTGTGTGGTTTTCTTTCTAGTTTTTGCGGGTGTTGGCTTTTTCTTTGGTTTTCCTTGGATTAGTGTGGGAAATGAGTTTTCATACCGCTTTGGTGTAGTTGTGTTTTTCTTTTTTCGTTTCCCCTTGTTTTAGTGTTTTCCACCTTTTCATTTTAGTATTTTCTTGTTTCTTTTCCACCTTTTCATTTTAAAAATTGTGTTTCCTAAAAACCCATAAACATTGTTTTATTGATACGTATGTGACCATTTTCTTTTAAAAATATATTAACATTTTAAAATATTAAAACTTTATGTCTTGAACATTATTTAAAAACACATAGTTTCTTTTTAAATCATGATAAATTCATTTGGAAAGGTGGATTTTTATAAAAATGCATGTAGAAATTTTGAAATTTCTTGAGCATATTTTTAAATGGTATTAAGATATTTTTAATGTACAAATTTTTTTGAAAATTGTTATCAACATTTATTAAATACATGATTTAGAAAAATCATTAACGTTCTTCTAAATGCATGAAAGTTTTTTAAAATAATAGAAAGTCTCTGTGAACCATTTTTTAGAATTACATGAACGTATTAGCGTATTTTTACCAAAGTACACTAATACTTACTACTGAAACACATGCTATGCACTTAGGCTCTTGGTTAAACTACAAAAATGATATTTGTATATACATGATGGGTACATAAGAAGATAGCCATAGAAGATCTTGAATGTGAAGTTTTCTAAGCACCAGCACATGATGTCTAGACAAGTCCAAAAGAGTCCTGCAGAACTCGTTTTGGCACGCGAGTGCACGGAGCGAATCCCAGAAACTACAACCATTGGATCGGTTGTGCTTGCTATGATAAACGGTACCAATTCACTTTGTTGAATAAATTAAAGGCTAAGAAGTGGTCCACGTCAGGGCCTACGCAAGACCCTCGCTCGTCGTCCCACACCTGCAGCAAAGGAGAACCCCGATACCAATAATCAGGGGGGCGAATGAATCTCGTTAGCTTAAAGTGTTAAGCTTGGGGATATTTTGAACCCTTGTATCTTGTTTTACCTTCTTGCATGTTTACTGTTTGGACAAGCTTAGTTCATTTTGCATAATAAGGTGCACAATTAAATCCCTTTTTGATCAATGGAGGAATAATTTATCTAATGAGTTACGGATAATTATAGTGAGTAGTCCCATTGCACCTTTTGGAAAATGATATTAGATGTATGATGATCACGTATGAGTGTTATTAAATTTTTATTCTTTGATAATTATAAGTCTTCCACATATTTGGTGTCGATTGGTTAGTGGAAGTAAACAACTGTGTGTGATAGTGTATCTTGTTTTCGAATATTCCCATGAAAGTTTTTGTAAGCAAGTGAAAAAGTGGTTCGAGCCACGAGTCCGACCAGAAATTGATTTAACAAGAGCAAGTAGCAAGAAACCCGCAAAAAAATTTAGCAAGTAGCAAGAAGGTGAAACTCTCTAAACAAGAATTATTAATGTTTTTATAAAATCCTAATCTCATATTAAAGAAGTATGCCTAGCTTACACGTCACAAGTTAAAACAATAAATAACTATGACATGGGCAAATATGCCTACTCTCTGAGAAAAGGTGAAAAAACAACAATTGGACATTTGTCTGGAAAGATGAGCGCTTAAAACACTCCAAATGTAAAATGGGAACCGCATGCTACTTTCTCGGTCGAAAGATTGATAACTTATTGCACAGAGTTTCCGTACGCTCGTAGATGGTTAGAAAAGGTGTGGAAACCTTCATAATTATCGTGGTGATGAAGATGATGTAGGACCCATCATGATCGTACATCTTATGTGAATTTTGATTCTATGCAATGGACTCATTCATGTACTTCTATCTTCACCTCACAAACACGATGGCCTTGTTCTTACAAGTTGTGGCATTTGCTTGGGGACGAGCAAAACTCTAAGCTTGGGGGAGTTGATGAGTCCAATATTACATCACTTTTTTACTATTTATTTGCACCATAGTGTTAGGATTGTAACCTTTGTTCAATCAATTGACCTGAAGCTAAAACCTACTCTATTTGTAGCTAGAATTAAAAAGATGTTATACCTTCTGGCTGAGCTACTTGGGCTTGACTTCCAGACCTTTATTAAGCAAGAAAGAGGATGTAAAGATAGTACTACCAGCTTGCCAAGTGCCTAGCTAGTTAAAGATGTTATTTCTTTACCCTTTTCTCTATTGCTTTGTTTAGGATACGTTGTCATTCAAGTGAACATGTAGCAATCTGCTTGACAAATGATTTACTTATCAGTGAAGTAACATGTAGTAGCAGTGAATTTTGGCCACGTACCATGTATTTTTTATTAGTAATCTGTTATTCTGGTTGTGCTTTTCAATACTAGCTTGTGATAATTTTTCATGTCAAAGGATAACACACACAAACACCTGCTTGGTCATAAAATATGTTTGTTTTTGCTTTTATCCCCTGTCAAATGAATATTATATATGAGTAGTTTGTAGTGACTGCAAATGGCATTCTGGTTCTTAGGACATTCTGAATCTTATTATTTCGTAGATGTTCAAAGAAGCTTGAAGAAATTATACTGTTTCCGCAAGCAATGTAATCTTGATTTTGTTATGCACACTGCACATATCATATGATGGTTGATACCTTTTCATCTTAACCTGCTTATACTTAAAATAGTCTATTGAAATTGTGAACTAGTGCTAAGATTTTTTGTAGTTCAACCAACATGAAGCTGTTGGTACCTGATCTCGATGCGGAGTGGAGAAAAGACCTGAGTAGTTGATCTTATTCGAAAGTATCTCTGCCTTGGACATGACAATTGATAATTCAAAACTATTCCCAGGTTTACTCATGACAAGGTTTAGTTGGCAGCGACGTCATCGATAGTGAAGTTGAGTTATGTGGGATTTGTCTTCATGTCACTCCACTAGGCAATGAATCACATGTTCATGGCATTTGTTCACTTTGAAGAGTCAGGGGCGGAGCCAGGATTTAGACATGAGGGGGGCGAGGAAGATAATAACCGTTCGAAAGACACAACACAACAAGAACATAGTACTATCAAAAGTGTAATTGATATGAATGTGTGGAAATCAAAAGTGTAATTGATATGAATGTGTGGAAACATAAGGCTGGTAATACATAGAAAAAAATTACATTTCTATCAGTTGCATATCAACTGGATTTGGATTGGAATTATCATCTACCAGTTGCTCCTTAGGTGGATCTGTATTTTCTGTAATATTTAACATTGAAGCAATGGGCTTGAGGGACGAATTTTTTGTTGTATTTTCTCTCTTCATACTTGATACATTGAAACATTGAACAAGCAGTAAAATTAGATTCTTGAATTACAGTCCTACTGTCTTCAAAGGAACTGTTGTACTAATTCACAAAGATTATTAATTAGCAGTACCTAGCTTGATTGCTTGAAGTTGATTTTGTGATGCATCATGACTCAGGGTGGACGGGACGAGCGGGCTTCTGGCCCGGACCGTGGCCCGTTATGGACCGGACCGTACGGGCCTGGCTCGCTAGATAATATGGCCGGTCCGGTCCGTGAAAACGAGACCGAAATTCGGTCGGTCCGGTCCGGTTAAAGCTCGGTCCGGCTCGGAGGACCGAAGGCCCAGCCCAATAAAGCTAATCAGAAGAGCCCAGCCCAATAAAGCTAATAAGAGGGGCGTGCGTGACCTAGCGAACTGCCACTGCATCCTCTTCCTCGCACGCGCCGCCCCTCTTCCTCCCCTGCGCCGCCCCTCTTCCTCCCCCTGCGCCGCCATCTTCCTCGACTTCCTCTCCCCGGCACAACCTCGCGCCGCCGCGCCTCTACCTCTCGCCGTTGTCCCCTCGCGCCACCACGCCTCTGCCTCGCGCCATGCTGCTCCCTCTCTCTCCCGTGCCTTTCTCTCGCGCCGGCGTGCATCAGGTGCTTCTTCTCCGGCTCCGGCCACCGTGCTGCTACTCCGACCACCACTCCGATGTCCTGGGCCCACATGGCAGTGACTGGACGTCGTCAGGACCGCCAGGACCGCCGGTCCGCACCGAGCTTCATGCCAGTCGGTCCGGTCCCTGTAATCAGGACCGCTGCACAGCTCGGTCCGGTCCGGCCCGGACCGCCGGCGTCCGGTCCAAACGACGGCTCGGACCGGGACCGGACCGGCCCGGACCGTGTCCACCCTGAATCATGACGGCGAAGGAAACAAACTGTCACAGCACCTATCATAGATTCAATCCTCGCTGGAGTGGAGGCCCTCGGCGTTGAGCCACAACGGCGGACGCAGCGAGAGTCGAGAGCGACCTAGAAGCCACGATGCGCATGAAGGAAATTACAGGAAAAATGACTGCCAGATCACACGGCTGCACGCAATCCCTTTTTCTGATGCGTACATCTAGCGATCAAGGTTGAGTGCCGGATCCAATGGTCTGCCTCTTTAGGTTTTTTTTTTTATTTGAAGGGAGAAAGCAGAAGAAAATTCCCCTCGTAACCGCCGCACACGGCTCCTCCTCCTGGCCTTTCGATCTCGCCCAGCCGAGGGTTCCCGGCGGCCAATGGCCACCACCAAGAAGGAAACGGCGTCGCTGCTGACAGAGATCCCCGACGAACTCCTGGCGGAGATCTTCCTCCGGCTGTCCGACCCGGCCGACCTCGCCCGCGCCTCCGTCACCTGTGTCTCCTTCCGCCGACTAGTCACCGACGGCTCCTTCCTCGCCAGCTTCCGCCGCCGCCACGCGCCGCTCCTCCTCGCGCTCCTCGACAGGGACGGGTTCCACCCGGCCCTGCAACCTCACCCCTCCGCTCCTGCAGCCCGCGCGCTCGCCCTCGCCGCTGACTTCACCTTCTCCTTCCTCCCCGGCCACTTCCGCTGGTTCAACCTGGACATCCGCGACGGCCGCGTCCTCCTCCAACGCGGGTTCGATGAATATGGGCCGCCGGGAGTCTTCCGGGAGCTCGCGGTTTGTGACCCATTGCACCGGCGGTACGCCCTTCTACCCCAACTACCTGACGACCTAGCTGGATCACCTGCTCACCAGCCCTTTCCTCGTCCCCCTCAGCGAGGACGAGGAAGAGACGGCATTGGCAAAACCAAAGTGGCTGCCTTCGTCTTCTCTTCGACCATCGGACAATGGCAAGCTGCCGCATGCATGGGTTGGAGTGATTTGGCCCTTGACATGGTTGACTCGGCCACGATGTCACAGACCAACTCTTGTTATCTCAGGCGCCATTATGCTTATGGCTGCTTCTACTGGGACTGGCTAGTGATCCACAAGAAGCAGTTGCTCGTGCTTGACACTAGGAGGATGGAGTTCTCCATTGCCGACCTCCCACCCGGAGGATGGTGCACACAAGGTGTGGCCATTGCTGAGGCAGGGGAAGGCAGGCTCGGTCTGTTTGGTCACCATGCTGAAACTGCATCTGATCTCACTTATGCCGTTGTGCGGAACAGAGGCAAGAGCCCAAGCCAGTGCCAAATTGAGAAGACAATCTCACTAGATTCTGGGTACCGGTGTTATACTGTTATATCAAAGCTGTAACAGAGAGCTGTTTGCTACTGATGAGGACAAAAGCCCTGCCGGGCTCACCTCTACTCATTGAGTATTTCACGATGGACATCAAGACATTACAGCTACAGAGGGTTTGTGTGAAACAATGCAAGACTTGGCTGCCCGGGAAAATGATATATGCCCACTTGTTTGAAACTAGGGTATATACCAACTTTCCACCATCATTGTTGCCTCCACGGACAGTTTGAAGTGGTAAACTTTTGCATCATGTTTATCCCCTTCCCTTTATAATTATTACGCAACTTGTCTAATGTGTGAGTGTTTGTATTGCAATTGACAATTCTTGTTTGGATGATGTATTAGTACTTCTTTTCTTGCGCTCATGAGAGAAAAAAAGTAAGCTCACGAACATAATCCTGATTTATTGTTTGTTTCTTCCGATGGCCATTTTAAGAGAATGAGATTAGTAAAGAGGAAAAAAATCATGCACCCTATGACTGTCTTGTGCATAAATTTTCATTGAACAACGAAACCACTAGGTCGCGGCAATTACTTTTATTAGTAGATTTGATGGTCAGTGTAATGTAGAAGTAATACGAGTGTGGACCCAGTTTACCTTTGATTGTTTCACCTGGAGAAATTTGATGTGAGTCATGCGCAACTCCATTTTGTACACTTTTCTTTTTGATAGATACAAGGTGGCACAAAAGTTTTCTTTTAGTCATCTTTACCTATATAATTTTATCTCATGGTGTTGTTTTGTGATAAACCTACATAACTAGTACAGACAGAATTGAGATCCTGAGTCATAACTGAAATTTTGTCTCACGATGTTGTTTTATCTGAAATCAACCTTGTAAGATCAAGGGAGTGCGTATCATTGCACAGGCGACTGGAATTTTATCTCGTGGTGGTGTTTTATATGAAATCTACCTCATAAGATAGGTTTTACTCGCTTATCGTTGGCAATCAACTAAATTTTTCTTTATCACAGTCGATTTCTCCACCACTCCTTGATTCCCATATCATGGTTGTCCCCCTAATTTCAAAGCGAAACCCCGAGTT
Source organism: Triticum aestivum (assembly GCF_018294505.1). Classification (NCBI taxonomy): domain Eukaryota; kingdom Viridiplantae; phylum Streptophyta; class Magnoliopsida; order Poales; family Poaceae; genus Triticum; species Triticum aestivum. The sequence goes on from NC_057813.1 coordinate 744,894,220, forward strand.
TCTTTCTTTCTTTTTAGTATTTGTCTGGCTGTGTATCCCACTTGTATTGCTGACACTGAAGTTAGTTTCTGCAGTGACATGTTTCAAATTCAGTTGAGATTAATATTGCACTATTCTGTGATACGACCTAATAAGTACCTAAGATTTTGTTCCTTTAAGCTTGTATAACTCTCGAATAGTAGTATTCATGAATTGGGCAGAAAATCTTCTGTGTTGTCTGAGCTTTTTGTCTTGTGTATCCAGATTCAGTGGAGACGTTATCAGATCAGCTTTCTGAGTTCAAAGCAACCATGGTTTCAATAGCGTGGAGTTCTTTGCAGATGTGATCAACTTTGCAGCTTTGCTGATGAGTTGGCACGTATCACTCCACAGAATTTTGATCTGGCTGTCGTCATGTGTATGTTCTTGTTTTCATGCTATTTCTACCTTTGGTTACTGTAGCAGCAATGTGGCTGCTCTGTGCCTAATAATGTGATAGTGAAACTAAAAGTTTCAGTCAATCAACAACCAAGGTAGAGCTAGCCGATGTACATTTGCAAGT
>NC_057813.1:744895120-744938415 GCF_018294505.1 Triticum aestivum
GAGAGAATCTGCAACGTTACTGTGCCGTTGTGGTTTCAGGTCGCTTGTGCATTAGCAATTCTGTGAGATGAATTTTGTACTTTCTGTCCTTTTTGTGACTCACTTCTGTACTGGGACGGCACCTAGTGTATTGGTTATCGCTACCAATACACCAAGTTTCCTTCCCTTTTCAGTTGAATTTTGTTATACTTCTACATGCCTATGTTCCAATTTTGTATGTTATTTCTTCATGTTGATGGGCCTCTGTCTGGCTAGGTATTCCAACTTGTGTTTCAAATTCCAATGCTAAGCACACTGAAGTGAGAGTTTGCAGTCACACATTTCAGATTCAGCTGAGACCAATATTAATAATGTGATACGTACTACCTAAGCTCCTATAATTTGTTCCTTTTATTCTGTAAAGAGTCTTGAATTTGGACCCAAGTTTCTTCTCCGTTGTCTAAACTTCTGTTGTGTTTGTCCAGATTCAGAGGAGTTGTCATCAGATCAGCTTTTAGAGTTCAAAGTGGCCGCTGTTTCGATAGCAGAGTTGTCACCAGATGTGATCACCTTGCTGACAAGATGGCGCATGACAATATACGAAATTTCACTTGCCTATATTGTTCTTGTTTTCAGGCTACTTAAAAGTACTTGCATGTTTGCTGTTTCTTGTCAACCTGAAAGTGATTATGCGTATATATGTGTTTGATTAGCTTTTGCAGTGCGTGTATCAATGGATGTGAGCTGGAGTTTCTTCTGAAATAAGTTAATAGTAACATCTATGATCTCAACATCTCTGATCCAGATTTCCACTACTTTGCAAAAAAATAACAGAGGTGCATCAGGTTTTTCCGTCCCATAGTTTGTATTCGAGTACGAGCAGTGGGTTTTCCTGACGCGTGTCGAACCCATGGCCTATTTTTCTTGTTCTCTTCTCAGACATTTTGTCTCCCTTATGCCAGTTTCTTCTGCATGTATCTGGCTCACCTAAAGCTAATATGTAAATGTTGTAAGCTATTTGAAAATGCAAGAGTTTTATGCTTCAGCAAAAAACTGAACTGAACCGGCTGTAGTTGCCTCCAAATCCGAGGTTCAGATATTTATGCTTCGGCAACCAACTGAACTGAACTGTCTGTAGTTGCACCGAGGTGGTTGGTTCAGATCTCTGAATCTCAAGACCGCCTTGGTTGACAGCTGAAACTGTGGTAACCGTTTGGTTAACTGTCTGATATTGGTTTAAAATTGTGGCAACCACAGTTAGTGTTCACACCCCAAATTTCATTTCTTAAACTGTGGTTAACACTGTTCGGGTTATGGCCAAGCCGAGGCCAACAGTATCATCCCACAGGCAGAGGTAGCCGTAGAAATAGAACGCTCTTCAGCAGAAATGGTTCACATAACAGCAGGGCTTAACAAGAGCGTTTTTATCTTCAGTTGTGCAACTGTTTTCACTCAGCTTGTCAGAATATTTCACTAATCGGACTCCAACATTGCCTGCGACCAGACGAACCACTCTGCATTATACTCCCTCCATCCCACAATATAAGAGCGTTTTTGACACTACATTAATGTCAAAAACGCTCTTATATTATAGGACGAAGGGAGTATATCTGAGGATTACAAAGCCATAATCTGTGACAGTAACACCTGGGCTAAACCACAAAATCCCGTGCCCAGCGCGGTTGACGAATCCTATACCGCCAAACTGCTATTGTATATCTTACTCTAGGCTCGGGAGTTCAAATTGTAGGAGTGCTCGGGGAGTCTGGTGCTCTCAGGACCGGGCGCCCCTATGTCTCGCATTCAGCGAGACAGATGGAACCCTTGCTGAAGAGGTGCCGCGAGTTGGGCCGGCACAGGTGCGTGGAAAACAACAGGTTTGTTTTCTGCTTGTTTTTTTAACGTTTTTGCTTTCTTTTTTTACTTTGTTTATACTTCTAAATATTCAAAATAAATATATTACAAAAATCACTCTACCTAAAACATTTGAAAAATGTTGACAAGGCATTTGAAAAATATTAAATGTGTATAGAGAAATGTATAACACATATATGAAAAATGTATACAAAAATATGCGTATGAAACAAATTGATCCTGTATTTAAAAAAAGTTAATCAAGCATCAGCAGAAATGTTGAAAAAGTGTTTCAAAAATGTTCAGCATGTCTGCCAAAAGTGTTTCAAAAATGTTCAAGCATCTGAAAAATGTTAAATGTGTATAGAAAAAGTGTTGAGCATGTATTAAAAAAGATGAAACAAATTTGATCATATATAATCAATCGTTTGAAAAAACAATGTTGAACTAGTATTTGGAAAATGTTAAACGTGTATAAAAAATGTTGATCATGTATTAAAAAATGAGGAAACAATTAAATCATGTATATAAAAATGTTTATCAAGCATTTCAAAAAATGTTGAACAAGTATTTGAAAAATGTTAATCAAGCATCTGAAAAATGATAATGTGTTTAGAAACAATGTTAAACATGTATTAAAAATATGTTAATATTTCATTTAAAACTGTTATCAAGCATTTCAAAATGTTAAATGTAAATAGAAAAATTGTTGACCATGTATTAGAAAAATGTTAATCTTGTATTCTAAAAATATTAATCAAGAATTTGAAAGAGTTAAAGAATGTACAGGACAAATGTTGACCATGTACTAAAAAATGTAAATCTTGTATTTGAAAATTTTTAATCAACCATTTCGAAATTATTAAAAAAATGTCTGCTGCTCCCCCAGCTGCAATCCATGGCAGGGATCTCTGCCATTGCTGCAAGCAGAGGGCAGCGGCAACACCGAGCTCCGCCTCACTAGCACTGATCACTACTAGGGAAAAGCCTATCAGTAGCGTGCGTATTAGGTGTATCAGTAGCGCGGGGAGCCGCACTACTAATACGGCGCTACAGCTAACACGTATCAGTAGCACTTGATGACCCACGCTACTGCTATACATGGCTAGCAGCAGCGGGCTTTTGGACAACTCGCTACTGCTAATATCTGTAGCGCTTTAGTTCAGGATGCGCTAGTGGTAAGGGCACGCTGCTGCTAACTCTACACCCCTCGCTACTATTAGTTTTATTAGTTTTTTTTCATGCATACTTGTTTTGTATATGAACAGGCTTTATACAATAATCTTTAGCATCATACACATACAAATGTAATCATAGCATCAAATCATGTCATCATCATAATCATCATCCAATACAAAGTGGTCTCTCGTCATCATCTCAAAAATAGCAATACAAGTTCTTGCAACTACATCCTCATCCATCTAAACAATGATATATGCGAGAAGAGCTATCACTAAGAGTGAGAGCGGAACTATGCAGTACATGAGTTCGTACCCCTCTCTCGCACTAGCGTGAACCTAAACTAACTACTGGATGTCGCTCGAAAACCGGAAACCGGTACACCTGGCCTGACACTCCGGTCATTTGTCATATACTCCTGGCGTAGGACTTCTTTGCCATTGATGATCTATGCACCTGCATCGTCACATGAGTCGATGATTTGCAACATATATAGTTGAGCAACAGAAAGAGACAGACTTGGCAAAAATAGAAGCAACATATCATAAGCATAAATAATAAAGTTCATCGTACCCAAAATGCCCTAACTAGAGTGATCTTTGCTAGTCGAGGAGGACGGTTTAATTACATCAGAAATAAAGTTTCGTCGTGCATAACTCAAAGTTTCGTCATACATAAAGTATGGATTAAACGGATACATTGTCATATATCGACAATCACTCAAGCATGTTGTGTCATCCATCCAAGGCAGGGAGATAGTCCCCGAGCTTAGCGAAAGGCTTCAGGTCGAGACGCTGAGCCGCTACGCGTGTTCGGACATCTTGCTGCGACATTTCCCCTTCCTCATAGAACAACCCTGTTTTTTCGAGGACCTCCTTCATGATGATTTAGGCAAGTTCATGTTGGATGCGATAGAACTCGGCTCGAAGCTGATGATCGTTGATATCTCCTACGTTCCTTGCCCACTGCAGAATATTGGCATCCCCGGCTGTAGGTGACATGCGAAGGTTTTGCCGATCCCATATGTACTCCAGCATCTGGTGTATGACATAGATACCATCATTAAGACTATCACTCGGTTGCTGGATGCAGCAGAAGTCGATCTTATGGCCGAAGGCGGCCCTGCCGTTCCTAGTCTTCTTGATCTTGATCTCTCCACCCCGTACGCCGTAGAAAAAGATAGCACTGTCGAGAAAAGACTTGATGTAGGTGTAATCCTTTTTGTTAATGTTCTTCGACGAGTCCAAGTAAAGAGCGTGGGAGTATCGGGGGTAAAGGATGATGACGACGGCGCGCCTGTTGCTGCGCAAAATAAGTACACCTCAAATTAATTAGCCTCCATCGTGCAAATGAAAGATTGAAATCAAAGGAAGGATATCCGCGCGGATGACTTACATGGGATGATAAGGCACGAGAATCGTCTCCTTGTCCTTATTGGCGACCATGAAATTGACGAGGTAGTCCTTCGCGTATTCACGGTGCTCTGTGCAGACTGCCAAGAAGCTCTCGTGCATGAAGTACGGGTCAGCGACATAGATATAAGGTATCTGCTCAATCCCAATGATGTAGTTCATGTACAAGGCATAAAGGCGGACAAACGCAAAATCCAGCTTCTTCAAGTGAAACATGTCAAAGATGTAATCGAATCGAAGGAAGAACTTCTCCGCGGGGATTGTGTCGACGTACAACCTTTGCCACGGCATGTTAACCATGTAGAGTGGGTATCCTGGATTTCCGAGGCGATTAGGCTTTTCTCTCTCCGCAGCACATCGTCATGAAGTCTCCTTAGATCGCCGTGTATGGCCTGTACCGATGTCTTAGGTAGGATTGGTTCACCGGCGATATGGTATTTCGCCGCACTGGGGACAGGTATACGGTCTTGGACCCGAGGCTGCGGAGGCGGCCGGATCATAGCAGCAGCTTTATTGATGCCTTTCCTCGCTCTCTTCCGATGCTTCTTTGGTGGAAGGTTGTCTACAGTATGTTCAGGCTCCGGAGGCGGCAATTCAGGCACCGACTCATGACGCTCAGACCCTGAGTACTCATATTGCTGAGCCATCGATCCTCCATCATCAGTGGCGCCAGTATTGAGATACTGTTGAGTGTCATCGTCATCCTCATCCTCATCTATGGCGACGTCATCAGCGACTAATGGAGCCTCTTCCTCACCCAGTCCGCTATCACCCAGCACGACAAGAAACGCTAATTGGGTAGGTGGGGTGCTGGTGTTCATACCTTGCGGAGGCTGCGTAGTCGTGGGTGTGCTCCCGACCGCCTCTAGACGAAGCAGACTCTTCGGCCACAAGCGACCCGGCCGCCTCAGGTAGCTCGCCATGTGCGTGCAGGGGGCGACGGAGACCGGTCGCGAGTACCTCGCACGCTGGACCGAGCTCCGGAACAGCTGCGAGGGCGTCCATGAAGTCTAGGTGATCCAGTACTTCGTCAGCGGGTGCCGAGACGGCACCCTCCTCAAGCACAAGCTCTTGCGCTCCGAGCCGGCCACCATGGCCGCGCTCATGGTGACGGTGGACAAGTACGCCAACGCCGACTCGGCCATGAAGGTCCAGATGGCGCTGGATGAAGCCGGCAAGGGGAAGCCGGTTCCCCCTCTGAAGCCGGCCGGCAAAAGCAGCATCACCTGAACAACAAGCGCAAGGCCGACCAGCCGGCGCAGCGTCGCGATAACCGACTTGTCGCAGCTGCCAAGCCCGCGGCGGACCCGGCAGCGAAGCACCGGCAGACCGGCAAGATGGCCTGGCAACCCGCCATGAGTTTCGAGCAGATGCTCGACGCTCCCTGCAAGCACCACAGCGGCGCAAAGCCCTCTATGCACACGCTTCGATAGTGCGCCATCACCAAGCGCATCATGAGGGGCGACGTCCCGCCTTCTCCGGCTCCGGCTCCAGGCGCGGGATAGCCGCCTCCGCCTCCGCCGCCGCGTCCAGCCGGCGGCGCGATGCGCAATGATGCCTACCCGGACCAGAACTCGGCCTACGTCATCTTCACCAGCCTCGGCGACGACAAGCGCAGCAAGCGCCTCCTTCGGCAGGAGGTGAACGTCGTCGTCCCGACCAAGCCGGAGTTTATGCATTGGTCGGATCGCCCGATCACCTGGACCCGGGAGGATCACGCGGCAGTCATGCCGAGCCCGGGTGGTTACGCCCTCGTCCTCAACCCCACCATCGTCGCGCGGCATATATGCAAGTTCTCTTGAGTCCTCATCAACGGCGGCAGCAACATCAACATCCTCTACCACGACATAATGACCAAGCTCGGCCTCAAGGCCGAGGACCTGGAGCCGACCCGGATGATCTTCCACGGCATCGTACCCGGCCTCTCCTGCTCTCCCATTGGCCGGGTCCGGCTCGATGTCCTGTTCAGCAACAGCAGCCACTTCTTACGCGAACCAATCTGGTTCGAGGTGGTGGACCTGTCCAGTGCGTACCGCGCGTTGCTGGGCCGGCCCGCGCTCGCCAAATTCATGGCGGTTCCCCACTACGCATATTTGAAGATGAAGATGCTGGGTCCCAAGGGTCTCATCACCATCACCGGCGACTACCGCAAGTCCCTGGAGTGCGCCCGAGACGACGCCAAGTTGGCCGGGTCGCTAGTCATTGCCGAGGAGCGGCGCCAGCTCGACCGGGTCGTCGCCCTAGCCGGCGAGGCCTCCGCTGCGTCGATTCCGACCCAGGACCCGGCTGACGAGGCCGCCTTCAAGCCCTCCAAGGAGACCAAGAAAGTGAAGCTCAACCCAGAAGACCCCAGCTGCAGCAAGTACGCCGTCTTAGGCGCCCGCCTCGACAACAAATAGTAAGGCGAGCTCGTCGACTTCTGTTGGGGAACATAGCAGAAATTGAAAATTTTCCTATGTGTCACCAAGATCTATCTATGGAGAAACCAGCAACGAGGGGAAGGAGAGTGCATCTACATACCCTTGTAGATCGTTAAGCGGAAGCGTTCATGAGAACGGGGTTGAAGGAGTCGTACTCGTCGTGATCCAAATCACCGGAGATCCTAGTGCCGAACGGACGGCACCTCCGCGTTCAACACACGTACAGCCCGGTGACGTCTCCCACGCCTTGATCCAGCAAGGAGAGAGGGAGAGGTTGAGGAAGACTCCATCCATCAGCAGCACAACGGCGTGGTGGTGGTGGAGGAGCGTGGCAATCCAGCAGGGCTTCGCCAAGCACCACGGGAGAGGAGGAGGAGTAGAGGCAGGGCTGCACCAATAGAGGGAGAAAACTCATGTGTTGGCAGCCCCAAAACCTCAAGTATATATAGGGGGGAAGGGGGCTGCGCCCCCTTTAGGGTTTCCCACCCCAAGGGGTGCGGCCAGCCCTAGATCCCATCTAGGGGGGGCGGCCAAGGGGGGAGGAGTGCCTCCCAAGTCAAGTGGAGGCCTCCCCCTTTAGGGTTTTCCCCTTCCCATGCGCATGGGCCTTGGGGGGGCTGGTGCCCCTGGCCCATTAAGGCTAGGGCGCCCCCCTACAGCCCATGCTACTGTATTGGACGTGGTGGAACAATTTCCGGACCTCCGGACCCCTCCGGAATCCTTCGGAACCTTCTGGAAGCTTCCCGGTACAATACCGAAAAAACCCGAACTTTTTCCGGAACCCGAACAACAACTTTCCATATATAAATCTTTACCTCCGGACCATTCCGGAACTCCTCGTGACGTCCAGGATCTCATCCGGGACTCCGAACAACATTCGGTAACCACATACAAACTTCCTTTATAACCCTAGCATCATCGAACCTTAAGTGTGTAGACCCTACGGGTTCGGGAGACATGCAGACATGACCGAGACGTTCTCCGGTCAATAACCAACAGCGGGATCTGGATACCCATGTTGGCTCCCACATGTTCCACGATGATCTCATCGGATGAACCACGATGTCAAGGACTCAATCGATCCCGTATACAATTCCCTTTGTCTAGCGGTATTGTACTTGCCCGAGATTCGATCGTCGGTATCCCGATACCTTGTTCAATCTCGTTTCCGGCAAGTCTCTTTACTCGTTCTGTAACACATCATCCCGTGATCAACCCCTTGGTCACATTGTGCACATTATGATGATGTCCTACCGAGTGGGCCCAGAGATACCTCTCCGTTTGCACGGAGTGACAAATCCCAGTCTCGATTCGTGCCAACCCAACAGACACTTTCGGATATACCTGTAGTGCACCTTTATAGCCACCCAGTTACGTTGTGACGTTTGGTACACCCAAAGCATTCCTACGGTATCCGGGAGTTGCACAATCTCATGGTCTAAGGAAATGATACTTGACATTAGAAAAGCTTTAGCATACGAACTACGATCTTTGTGCTAGGCTTAGGATTGGGTCTTGTCCATCACATCATTCTCCTAATGATGTGATCCCGTTGTCAACGACATCCAATGTCCATGGTCAGGAAACTGTAACCATCTATTGATAAACGAGCTAGTCAACTAGAGGCTTACTAGGGACATGGTGTTGTCTATGTACCCACACATGTATCTGAGTTTCCTATCAATACAATTATAGCATGGATAATAAACGATTATCATGAACAGGGAAATATAATAATAACTAATTTATTATTGCCTCTAGGGCATATTTCCAACAGTCTCCCACTTGCACTAGAGTCAATAATCTAGTTCACATCGCCATGTGATCAACACTCATAGGTCATATCACCATGTGACCAACATCCAAAGAGTTTACCAGTGTCATTAAACTAGTTCTCATCATCATGTGATTAAGACTCAATGAGTTCTGGGGTTTGATCATGTTTTGCTTTTGAGAGAGGTTTTAGTCAACGGATCTGAACCTTTCAGATCCGTGTGCGCTTTGCAAATTTCTAGGTCATATTGTAAACGCTGCTTCCACGCTCCACTTGGATCTATTCCAAATGGTTGCTCCACTATACGTATCCGGTTTGCTACTCAGAGTCACTCGGATAGGTGTTAAAGCTTGCATCGACGTAACCCTTTACGCCGAACTCTTTATCACCTCCATAATCGAGAAACATGTCCTTATTACTCCAAGGACAATTTTGACCGCTATCTGGTGATCTACTCCTTGATCACCTTTGTACTCTCTTGCCAGATATGTTGCAAGGCACACAACCGGTGCGGTACTTAGCATAGCATACTGTAGAGCCTACATCTGAAGCATAGGGGACGACCTTCGTCCTTTCTCTGTTTTCTGCCGTGGTCGAGCTTTAACTCTTAACTTCATACCTTACATCTCAGGCAAGAACTCCTTCTTTGACTGATCCATCTTGAACACCTTCAAGATCATGTCAAGGTATGTGCTCACTTGAAAGTATTATTAAGCATTTTGATCTATCCTTATAGATCTCGATGCTCAATGTTCAAGTAGCTTAATCCAGGTTTTCTATTGAAAAACATCTTTCAAATAACCCTATATGCTTTCCAGAAATTCTACATCATTTCTGATCATCAATATGTCAACAACATACACTCATCAGAAATTCTATAGTGCTCCCACTCACTTCTTTGGAAATACAAGTTTCTCATAAACTTTATATAAACCCAAAATCTTTGATCATCTCATCAAAGCGTACATTCCAACTCCGAGATGCTTACTCCAGTCCTTAGAAGGATCGCTGGAGCCAGCATACCTTTTAGCATCCTTAGGATCGACAAAAACTTTATGATTGTATCACATACAACCTTTCCTTACGAAGACTGGTAAGGAAACTCGTTTTGACATCCATCTGCCAGATTTCATAAATGCAGCTAATGCTAACATGATTCCGACGGACTTAAGCATCACTACGGATGAGAAAATCTCATCGTAGTCAACTCCTTGAACTTGTGAAAACCTCTTCGCCACAAGTCGAGCTTCATAGACGGTAACATTACCGTCCACGTTCGTCTTTTTCTTAAAGATCCATTTATCTCGATGGCTTGCCTATCATCGGGCAAGTCCACCAAAGTCCATGCTTTGTTCTGATACATGGATCCTATCTCGGATTTCATGGCTTCTAACCATTTGTCTGAATCCGGGCCCACCATCGCTTCTCCATAGCTCGTTGGTTCATTGTTGTCTAGCAACATGACCTTCAAGACATGATTACTGTACCACTCTGAAGTAGTACGCATCCTTGTCACCCTACGAGGTACGGTAGTGACTTGATCCGAAACTTCATGATCACTATCATAAGCTTCTACTTCAATTGGTGTAGGCGCCACAGGAACAACTTCCTGTGCCCTGATGCACACTAGTTGAAGTGATGGTTCAATAACCTCATCAAGTCTCCACCATCCTCCCACTCAATTCTTTCGAGAGAAACTTTTCTTCGAGAAAGGACCCGTTTCTAGAAACAATTACTTTTGCTTCCGGATCTTGAGATAGGAGGTATACCCAACTGTTTTGGGTGTCCTATGAACCTGTATTTATCCGTTTTGGGTTCGAGCTTATCAACCTGAAACTTTTCATATAAGCGTCGCAGCCCCAAACTTTTAAGAAACAACAGCTTAGGTTTCTCTAAACCATAGTTCATACGGTGTCGTCTCAACGGAGTAACGTGGTGCCCTATTAAAGTGAGTGCGGTTGTCTCTAATGCCTAACCCATGAACGACAGTGGTAATTCGATAAGAGACATCATGGTACGCACCATATCCAATAGGGTGCAACTATGATGTTCGGACACACCATCACACTATGGTGTTCCAGGCGGTATTAATTGTGAAACAATTTCCACGGTGTCTTAATTGCGTGCCAAAGCTCGTAACTCAGATATTCATCTCTATGATCATATCATAGACATTCTATCCTCTTGTCACGAAGATCTTAAACTTCACTCTGAAATTACTTGAACCATTCAATAATTCAGACTTGTGTTTCATCAAGTAAATATACTCAACATCTACTCGAATCATCTGTGAAGTCAGAACATAACGATATTCACTGCACGCCTCAGCACTCATTGGACTGCACACATCAAAATGTGTTACTTCCAACAGGTTGCTACCTTGTTCCATCTTACTGAAACTGAGGTTTTTCAGTCATCTTGCCCATGTGGTATGATTTGCATATCTCAAGTGATTCAAAATCAAGTGAGTCCAAACGATCCATCTGCATGGAGTTTCTTCATGCGTATGCACCAATAGACATGGTTTGCATGTCTCAAACTTTTCAAAAACGAGTGAGTCCAAAGATCCATCAACATGGAGCTTCTTCATGCGTTTTATACCAATATGACTTACATGGCAGTGCCACAAGTACGTGGTACTATCATTACTATCTTATATCTTTTGGCATGAAAATGTGTATCACTACGATCGAGATTCAATAAACCATTCTTTTAGGTGCAAGACCATCGAAGGTATTATTCAAATAAATAGAGTAACCATTATTCTCCTTAAATGAATAACCGTATTGCGATAGACATAATCCAACCATGTCTATGCTCAACGCAAACACCAAATGATAATTATTCTGGTTTAATACTAATCTTGATGGTAGAGGGAGCGTGCGATGTTTGATCACATCAAAATTGGAAACACTTCCAACACATATCGTCAGCTCTCCTTTAGCTAGTCTCCGTTTATTCCGTAGCCTTTTATTTCGAGTTACTAACACTTAGCAACCGAACCGGTATCTAATACCCTGGTGCTACTACTAGGAGTACTAGTAAAATACACAATAACTTAATGTATATCCAATATACTTCTATCGACCTTGCCAGCCTTCTTATCTACCAAGTATCTAGGGTAATTCTGCTCCAGTGGCTGTTCCCCTTATTTCAGAAGCACTTAGTCTCGGGTTTGGGTTCAACCTTGGGTTTCTTCACTGGAGCAGCAACTGATTTGCCGTTTCATGAAGTGTCCCTTCTTGCCCTTGCCCTTCTTGAAACTAGTGGTTTCACCAACCATCAACAATTGATGCTCCTTCTTGATTTCTACTTTCGCGGTGTCAAACATCGTGAATACCTCAAGGATCATCATATCTATCCCTGACATGTTATAGTTCATCACGAAGCTCTAGCAGCTTGGTGGCAATGACTTTGGAGAAACATCACTATCTCATTTGGAGGATTAACTCCCACTCGATTCAAGTGATTGTTGTACCCAGACAATCTGAGTACAAGCTCAACGATTGAGATCTTCTCCCTTAGTTTGCAGGCTAAGAAAATCGTCGGAGGTCTTATACCTCTTGACGTGGGCACGAGCCTGAAATCCCAATTTCAGCCCTCGAAACATCTCATATGTTCCGCGACGTTTCAAAAAACGTCTTTGGTGCCTCAACTCTAAACCGTTTAACATTGCCGAACTATCACGTAGTCATCAAAACGTGTGTGTCAGATGTTCACAACATCCACAGACCACGTTCGAGGTCCAGCACACTGAGCGGTGCATTAAGGACATAAGCTTTCTACTGATCGCATAATTGCTACTGTCAACTTTCAACTATATTTTCTCTAGGAACATATGTAAACAGTGGAACTAAAGCGCGAGCTTACGACATAATTTGCAAAAGGTCTTTTGACTATGTTCAGGATAATTAAGTTCATCTTATGAACTCCCACTCAGATAGACATCCCTCTGGTCATCTAAGTGATTACATGATCCGAGTCAACTAGGCCGTGTTCGATCATCACGTGAGACGGACTAGTCATCATCGGTGAATATCTTCATGTTGATCGTATCTACTATACGACTCATGCTCGACCTTTCGGTCTCTGTGTTCCGAGGCCATGTCTGTACATGCTAGGCTCGTCAAGTTAACCCTAAGTGTTTCGCGTGTGTAAATCTGTCTTACACCCGTTGTATGTGAACGTAAGAATCCATCACACCCGATCATCACGTGGTGCTTAGAAGCAACGAACTTTAGCAACGGTGCACAGTTAGGGGAGAACACTTCTTGAAATTGTTGTAAGGGATCATCTTATTTACTACCGTCATTCTTAGTAAACAAGATGCATAAACATAATAAACATCACATGCAATTATATAGTAGTGACATGATAGGGCCAATATCATATAGCTCCATTGATCTCCATCTTCGGGGCTCCATGATCATAATCGTCACCGGCATGACACCATGATCTCCATCATCGTGTCTCCATGAAGTTGTCTCGCCAACTTATTACTTCTACTACTATGGCTACCGGTTAGCAATAAAGTAAAGTAACTACATGGCGTTGTTTAATGACACGCAGGTCATACAATAAATAAAGACAACTCCTATGGCTCCTGCCGGTTGTCATACTCATCGACATGCAAGTCGTGAATCCTATTACAAGAACATGATCAATCTCATACATCACATATCATTCATCACATTCTTCTTGGCCATATCACATCACATAGCATACCCTGCAAAAACAAGTTAGACGTCCTCTAATTGTTGTTTGCATGTTTTACGTGGCTGCTATGGGTTTCTAGCAAGAACGTTTCTTACCTACGCAAAACCACAACGTGATATGCCAATTGCTATTTACCCTTCATAAGGACCCTTTTCATCGAATCCGTTCCGACTAAAGTGGGAGAGACTGGCACCCGCTAGCCACCTTATGCACCAAGTGCATGTCAGTCGGTGGAACCTGTCTCACGTAAGAGTACGTGTAAGGTCGGTCCGGGCCGCTTCATCCCACAATACCGTCGAAACAAGTTTGGACTAGTAACGGTAAGCATATTGAACAACATAACGCCCACAACTACTTTGTGTTCTACTCGTGCAAAGAATCTACGCAATAGACCTAGCTCTGATACCACTGTTGGGGAACGTAGCAGAAATTCAAAATTTTCCTACGTGTCACCAAGATCTATCTATGGAGAAACCAGCAATGAGGGGAAGGAGAGTGCATCTACATACCCTTGTAGATCGTTAAGCGGAAGCGTTCATGAGAACAGGGTTGAAGGAGTCGTACTCGTCGTGATCCAAATCACCGGAGATCCTAGTGCCGAACGGACGGCACCTCCGAGTTCAACACACGTACAGCCCGGTGACGTCTCCCACGCCTTGATCCAGCAAGGAGAGAGGGAGAGGTTGAGGAAGACTCCATCCATCAGCAGCACAATGGCGTTGTGGTGGTGGAGGAGCGTGGCAATCCAGCAGGGCTTCGCCAAGCACCACGGGAGAGGAGGAGGAGGAGAGGCAGGGCTGCACCAATAGAGGGAGAAAACTCATGTGTTGGCAGCCCCAAAACCTCAAGTATATATAGGGGGAAGGGGGCTGCGCCCCCTTTAGGGTTTCCCACCCCAAGGGGTGCGGCCAGCCCTAGATCCCATCTAGGGGGGCGGCCAAGGGGGGAGGAGTGCCTCCCAAGTCAAGTGGAGGCCTCCCCCTTTAGGGTTTTCCCCTTCCCATGCGCATGGGCCTTGGGGGGGCTGGTGCCCCTGGCCCATTAAGGCTAGGGCGCCCCCCTACAGCCCATGCTACTGTATTGGACATGGTGGAAGAATTTCCGGACCTCCGGACCCCTCCGGAATCCTCCGGAACCTTCTGGAAGCTTCCCGGTACAATACGGAAAAAACCCGAACTTTTTCCGGAACCCAAACAACAACTTTCCATATATAAATCTTTACCTCCGGACCATTCCGGAACTCCTCGTGACGTCCGGGATCTCATCCGGGACTCCGAACAACATTCGGTAACCACATACAAACTTCCTTTATAACCCTAGCGTCATCGAACCTTAAGTGTGTAGACCCTACGGGTTCGGGAGACATGCAGACATGACCGAGACGTTCTCCGGTCAATAACCAACAGCGGGATCTGGATACCCATGTTGGCTCCCACATGTTCCACGATGATCTCATCGGATGAACCACGATGTCAAGGACTCAATCGATCCCGTATACAATTCCCTTTGTCTAGCGGTATTGTACTTGCCCGAGATTCGATCGTCGGTATCCCGATACCTTGTTCAATCTCGTTTCCGGCAAGTCTCTTTACTCGTTCCGTAACACATCATCCCGTGATCAACCCCTTGGTCACATTGTGCATATTATGATGATGTCCTACCAAGTGGGCCCAGAGATACCTCTCCGTTTGCACGGAGTGACAAATCCCAGTCTCGATTCGTGCCAACCCAATAGACACTTTCGGATATACCTGTAGTGCACCTTATTGCCACCCAGTTACGTTGTGACGTTTGGTACACCCAAAGCATTCCTACGGTATCCGGGAGTTGCAAATCTCATGGTCTAAGGAAATGATACTTGACATTAGAAAAGCTTTAGCATACGAACTACGATCTTTGTGCTAGGCTTAGGATTGGGTCTTGTCCGTCACATCATTCTCCTAATGATGTGATCCCGTTATCAACGACATCCAATGTCCATGGTCAGGAAACTGTAACCATCCATTGATCAACGAGCTAGTCAACTAGAGGCTTACTAGGGACATGGTGTTGTCTATGTACCCACACATGTATCTGAGTTTCCTATCAATACAATTATAGCATGGATAATAAACGATTATCATGAACAGGGAAATATAATAATAACTAATTTATTGTTGCCTCTAGGGCATATTTCCAACAACTTCCTCCGTGAGAATTGGGATATCTTTGCATGGACCCCCAAGGACATGTTGGGTATCCCTAGGAAGTACGCCGAGCACAAACTTCACGTCCGCAAGGACGCCAAGCCTATCCATCAACCCCTCCGACGATTTTCCGAACAGAAGAGAAGAACCATTGGTGAAGAGGTCGCCAAGCTCTTGGCGGCCGGCTTCATAATGGAAGTGTTTCACCCTGAGTGGCTGGCCAACCCAGTCCTCGTCCTGAAGAACAACAAGTCTGGGTGCATGTGTATCGACTACACCAGCCTCAACAAAGCCTGTCCCAAGGACCCGTTCGCTCTCCCGCGGATCGACCAAGTCATCGACTCGACCACCGGGTGCGAACTCCTGTCCTTCCTGGACGCTTACTCCGGCTATCACCAGATCAAGCTGGACCCGGCCGATGCTCTGAAGACGTCCTTCATCACGCCCTTTGGGGCGTATTGCTACATCACCATGTCGTTCGGCTTGAAGAACGCCGACGCCACCTTCCAACGCTGCATGCAGAAATGCCTGCTGCCGCAACTCGGCCGCAATATCCATGTGTATGTGGACGACATCATGGTGAAGACCAAGCAGCACCTCACGCTCCTCGATGATTTGAAGGAAACATTCGCCAACCTCCGCGAATACAAGGTCAAGCTTAACCCGGAAAAGTGCGTCTTCGGCGTCCCGGCCGGAAAGCTACTCGGCTTCCTCGTCCGGTAACGCGGCATTGAGGCAAACCCGGAGAAGATCAAGGCCATCGAGCACATGCGCAAGCCAGCTCGGCTGCGCGATGTCCAGAAATTCACCGGACGCTTGGCCTCGGTTAGCCGGTTTCTAAGCCGGCTGGGCGAGAGGGCGCTCCCCTTGTACCAACTGATGAAGAAGACAAGCCCGTTCGAGTGGAACGGCATGGCAGACGAAGCCTTCCAAGACCTCAAGCGCATGCTCTCCACCGCACCAGTCCTGGCCGCTCCAACCGACAAGGAGCTGCTGTTGCTCTACATAGTCGCGACCTCGCGGGCGGTCAGCACGGTGCCGGTGGTTGAGCGACCAGAAGGGCAAGATCCAGGCCGTCCAGCGTCTGGTCTACTACCTGAGCGAGGTGCTCCCTACCTCCAAGCAGAACTATCCGCACTACCAGAAGATGTGTTACGACGTGTACCTCACGGCCAAGAAGCTGAAACAGTACTTCCAAGAGCACGTCGTCACCGTCGTCAGCACGACGCCTATTGAAGAAATCATCGGGTTCCGGGACGCCTCCGGCTGGGTCGCCAAGTGGGAGATCCAGCTAGCCGGCCACACCATCTTCTACGAGTCCCGCACCACGATCAAGTCTCAAGCCCTGGCCGACTTCCTCGTCGACTTGACCGAGACACAGTACCTGCCGCCGCCTCCCGACTCGACGCATTGGCGCATGCACTTCGACGGGTCCAAGATGCGACTCGGCTTGGGGGCCGGCATCGTACTGTCATCTCCGAAGGGCGACCGGCTCCGCTACGCACTCCAAATCCACTTCGCTGCCTCCAACAACGTCGCCGAATATGAAGCCCTTGTGCACGGCCTCCGGCTTGCCAAGGTACTTGGCATGCGGTGCATCCTGTGCTACGGCGACTCGCACCTGGTGGTGCAGCAGTGCTCCGGCGAATGGGACGCCCGCGACTCCAACATGGCAAGCAACCGCTTCCTCGTCCAGAATCTGTCTGGATCCTTCGAGAGTTGCGAGTTCCTCCATGTCCCGCACGCGGAGAACAAAGCATCCGACACGCTCGCCAAGATTGCCTCGTCACGGCAAGACATTCCGTCTGGCGTCTCCCTCGAGCACCTGCGCAAGCCGTCCGTCAAGCCATCGCCGGATTCCGAGTCCATCCACGTTCTAGACGACCCGGCCGCACCGCAAGTCGGCCCGAGGGCTGTTGAATCCGGCCCGAGGACTGCTCAGCTCAACCCGGCCACCATCGCCCCGGACCCGGCCGTCGCCATCCCCAAACCGGGGGCTGCTCAACCCGGCCCAGGGGCCACCGACTCGGAACCCACCCAGGTGGCCGTCTTCACCGTGGTGACGGCTCCATCTTGGGCCCTCCCAATATCAGAGTTTCTGGAGAACGGGGTTCTCCCCATGGACGAAACCGAAGCTCGGCAAGTGCAGCGCTCGGCATCCGCCTACAGCATCATCAACAACGAGCTCGTCAAGCGCAGCTCCACTGGCGTGTTTTAGTGCTGCGTCGAGCAGGATCGGGGCATCGACATCCTCCTCGACATTCACCAGGGCGAGTGCGGGCACCATGCCGCATCGTGATCCCTGGTGGCCAAGGCGTTCCGCCAGGGTTTCTACTGGCCCACGGCCCTCGAAGACGCCGAGTCGCTCGTTCTCAAGTGCAAGGGGTGCCAGCGCTTCAGCAAACGCAGCCACCAGCCGGCGTCAGCACTCCGCACCATACCAATCACCTGGCCCTTCGCGGTCTGGGGACTGGACATGGTGGGACCCTTCAAAACCGCTCGAGGCGGTATGACGCACTTGCTAGTGGCAGTGGACAAATTCACCAAGTGGATCAAGGCAAGACCAATCAAGAAACTGGACGGGCCAACAGCCGTCCGGTTCATCAAGGACATAGCGCTGCGCTACGGCATGCCGAACAACATCATCACCGACAACGGCACCAACTTCGCCAAGGGCGCGCTCGAGCAATACTGCTCTGTCTATGGCATCCGCCTCGACTTGGCCTCCGTGGCACATCCGCAGTCCAACGGGTAGGTCGAGCGGGCCAACGGACTCATCCTGTCCGGCATCAAGCCGCGACTCGTCGAGCCACTCATCCGCTCACCCGACAGCTGGCTTGACGAGTTGCCGACAGTTCTCTGGAGTCTATGCACCACGCCAAACCGGTCGACCGGGTTCACCCCGTTCTTCCTCGTCTACGGAGCCGAAGCCGTCATCCCAACCGACGTCGAGTTCGACTCGCCGCGCGTCACGATGTACATCGAAGCCGAAGCCAGAGACGCACGCAAAGACGGCGTTGACCTCCTCGAGGAAGCACGCCTTCTGGCACTCAGCCGTTCGGCCATCTACCAGCAAGGCCTGAGGCACTACCACAACAAGAAGATCAAGCCCCTCGCATTCCACGAGGGCGACCTCGTCCTCTGCCTCGTCCAAGAGCAAGCAGGCCAGCACAAGCTGTCCTCTCCATGGGAGGGCCCATTCATCATGAGCAGGGCCTTGCGCGATCGCAACGCCTACTACCTCATCGACGCACGCAAGTCAAAGAAGCGCAAGAAGGACACCGCCGGCGAAGAAACGACCCGGCCGTGGAACGCGGAACTCCTCTGCCTGTTTTACAGTTAGCCGCACGAGTGTATGTATTATCGCCTTTTGTAAAAGCATGAAACTACGGGTCCCCGAACGGGACTCGGGGGCTGCCTTTTGTCGACCAATTTATTGTGTCCCCATTTTTTCTGCATCACTATACTACTGAACCCGGCCGCCGGCTCGACTCGCTCGACCCGGGGGCTCGAGGGCAGGCCGGCTCGGTCGCCACCCCGCCGCCTTAGCTTGGTGATTCCTGATAATGTTGGGATGCCACGGCCCCCCACTTCGCCCTAAAACCGCAGATCCAGCTTTGGCTTACGCTTCATACACTAAGTCAAAGGCTGCCGGGTCGATCAACCTGGCCCGCCGCTCATCAATTAAGTAGCCGCACGACCGGATGCTCACCAACCGGCCTTGCCGGATTGCCGCCAGCCGGCCTACTGGGTGTTTGCTCACGCTCAACGCTTCTAAGGACCCAAATCCTGCGTGCCCCTCTCGAAGAATCGAACTCCTTGTCATGGACCGGAGCCTCGGCCGTCTGACTCGTGGGGGGGAGGTTTGAGAGAGGAAAAGCGAATGAAATCGGTTCAAAAAAGCAGAAGGCAAAGAGCAAAAGAGCACTCACGACATTTACACACGAATATTTAAGCAAAGGTCCACGGCCCGAGTTCATTACACCATAAAAAACCCCGGTGGGTGGGTGGACCTGCCACTTAACAATTTTTACATAAAGTGTCTCAGGCATCTCCAGCGCCACTTCGCGAAGTCGACGGCTCTCCCTCGCCGGCCTCCGGGTCCAGCGAGGAACTAGTGTCCTCCTCGGCATCCGCGTCACCGTAGTCGCCCGTCTCCTCCGAGCTCCCCTCTGGGTCGCGAAGAAGCAAACCGTAATCATCGCCGTCCATGGCCCTGCCGTCTTCCGTCCGCTCCAGATGGAACTCGTCGTGGAAAGAGAACTCAGCGATGTAGCTGGCCCGGGAGGCGATCCGGCCGGCTTGCTCCTGCAGCAACTGCTCCGAGCCGGCCCGCTGGCCCATCAGCGCGTCCAGCTGAAGATCCGGGTGCCAAGAAAGCGCGAACCGGAGTGCCATCTCGGCACCGGCACGAGCGGCGGAAAAGCGCCACTCCCCAAGACGGTCCGGACCCATCTCCAACCAACGTGCCAGGTGCGAGATGCTGCGCGGATGGACGGCGTCCGGCCACAGGGCCTCCGTCATCGCGGTGCCGGCCCGGGACAGCCGCTCCATCTGCGTTCCCAAGACCTGCAGGTGGGCCTCGGCGGCGGCAATGATCTCCGGGAAGGTCCAGACCGTCTGCGGATCCGTGCCAGACCCGGCAACACCGGTCGGGTCGCGCTGATAGCGGACGGCTTCCTCCGCCAGCCGCTGCGTCTCCAAGAAGGCCCCTGTCGCAAAGGAAGAAGCAAGTTAGAAGAAGAACAACAAGGAAGAAAGGCCGGGTCCCGACTCGGCAAACTACAAGAAAAAGCACTTACTAGAGAAGGACTCTTCCAGGTGCTGCGCCTCAAGCAACGTACCACGCCGCTCCCGTTCGATGGCACGGTCGCACTCCCCGAGCCCCTTCTCCAGATCGGCCGCCTTAGCAAGGGCCGCCTTCAGCTCGGCGTCCTTGTCTTCGGCCGCCTTCTCGGCCGCCTAGCGGCAACGGGCCTCGTCCTGGCGAGCCCCCTTAGCCGCGGTGGCCTGCTCCCGTAGGGGATCCACCTCAGCCTAGAGCCGGCCCTTGTCGTCGGCCAGCTGGCCGCGCTGCTGGTCTGCCTCGACCAGGGCCTGCTGCGTCTCAGCCACCTTGGCGGCCTCCGCCTTAAGGAGCTCCACCTCGGCCTCAAGGCGGCTCTTGTGACCCACCAGTTGCTCATGCAGCCGGTTGGCCTCATCAAAAGACCGTCGGGCCGCGACCGCCTCCGCCCTCGCCTGCGCCGCCTCGACACCAAGATGGCCGGTGTCGGCAATGAGCCCGTCATAGTGATGACCGGCCCGGAGCAGACGAGTACGCCAGGACAGCACTTCGGCTGTAAAGAAGAAGGATTCAACAGAAGAAAAAAGAAAAGACTTAAGATTTGGCCCAACTTTTACACAGTTGGCCCGAATCTCGGGGGCTACACCCAGTGGGTGCGCTAGCGCCCCCCCACTAGAAAAAAGCACAAGAGTACCTGCGGCGACACGAAGTTCCTCCTCCTTGGCACCAAGTTGCTCCTTGAGCTCCCGGTGCTTGCCTAGGAGACGGTTGAAGGCGGCAACCCGGAAGGTGTCAAGATGCTGAAAAAAGACAGAAGTCAGAACAAGGCCAACGCTCTAAAAGATTCGACCCAACTACTATGTAGTTGGCCCGAACCTTGGGGGCTACACCCAGTGGGTGCGCTGGCATGCACCCACAAAGAAGGAATTTCAATAAAAAAAGAAGGCTTACCAGAATGGCGCGCTCCAGGTCGCACGTCCGCTCCACCTCGGCCTGGGCAAAGGCCTCGAGCCGGTCTGTCCGCCCGCGCAGACGGCGGGTAACGGCGTCCAGCGCCGCCTCCTCCTGGGTCTGAGGGCCGACAGCAGCGCCCCCGCTACGCACGGGCTGCGGCGCGGCAGCCCGGCGCCCTCCCTGCCGGGGCACCAAGGCGTGCTCCCCGCTGGCCGCTCGCGACGCGGCCAGCACCTCCTCCGACGCGGACCCGGACGCCGGGACGCCCTGCTGCGCCACCACCAGCCCAGCTGCCGGGGTGGCCTTCGACACCATCGTCCGCGACACCTCCTCCAACACCAGCGGCGCCTCTGGCACCACCGTCTGCAGCGCCTCCGGCACTGCCGTCTGCAGCGCCTCTTCCAAGACGGTGCCGCCTCCACCACCATCAGCCCCCGCGTGCACGACCATGTCGGCCCGTGGCGGGGTATCACCCTCCACCTCCATGACCTCCTGGTCGAGGATCACCACCTCAGCCCGGCCTCCTCGGACGCGCTCCCTCACCGACGACGGCTCAAAAACCGTCGCCACCACCACTGTGCCCTCCGGCATCTCGCGCCAGGCCGGCTCCACGCCGGCTCGCGCCCACACCGCCGCCGCGTCGGTCCAAGCCCGGACCGACGCCGCCTCCAGCTTCGCCTCGGCCCGGTTACTTTCTCGCCAGGCCAAGGCTTCGGCGTCGTTCGGGTCCAGGCCGAGGTCCGAGTCGGCCCGTCCCTCCACCTCGGCCCAGTCGGCGAGGTCAGACCTGCTCCTGCGGAACGCAGCCCCTTCGGCGGCTGCGGCCTCCGCCGCCGCCCTCACCAGCGCGATTGGCGACCTGAAGAAGAAGGCAGAATAAGCCAAAAAAGAAGACAAGTCCAGTTCAACAATCCGGATGCACGCAGAAGATAAAGCTTACCCCGTCAAGACCGGGACCGGGGTTGGCCTCCCGCCGCGCCTTCTCTTGGCCGGCCTCGCAGGCTCGGCCGGGTCCGTCATGCGCTTCAGGGCCCGGGGTCGCGGCACGACACTATCTTCCGCCCGCTTCGCCGCCTCCCCCGCCCAACGCCACTACACCAACAATCGGCGTCAGCGTCGCCCTCACCGCGACATGATCAGCAATCCAAGACAAATGAAGAAAGAAAGATTCGGGACTTACCCGTGCGACGCCCAGCCCCGACGTCGGACTCGGCCACCTCCTCGCCGCCATGGCCCGCGGGCTCCTCTGGTGCCACCAGCGCCACCTGCGACGGAGCCCGGGCATAAGGATGTCGAATCACGTTCAGAAGTATCTCCCGCGCCGCGTCGGGACGAATGAGAAGATGCGCAGTGGCAAAGTAAGAAGACCAGACACTCACCTGTGGCGCCGGGTTCGACTGGCTGTACGGTGCCTTGCCGAACCGCCAGTCCTCTCCAAGGTTGGCCTTGGAGATGTCGTTCACGTCCCGCGCGACCTGCTCTGCGATAGCCGCGTCGACCCCATGCGGTTGGGGTCCTGAAGACCGATCATTTCACCGACGAGGCAGAAGCGCCTCTGAAGAGGAAGGACCCGACGTGTGATGAACGCGGCAAGGAGGTCGGTGCCGGTGAGCCCCTCCTTCGTCCTCATCACTGTCACCCGCTCGTAGAGGTTGACGATCTCCTGCGACGGGCGCCGGAGCGAGTAGCCCCAGTTCGTCTTCGCCGCGGTGGCGCGATGGCAAAGGGAGGAAAATTGATATGGTCCGCACCATGGTTGCGGACGTAGAAGAACGAGTTCTGCCACTTCTTGGCAGAGTCCTCCAGCGGGATCTTGGGGAAATTGGCCCCCGACCACTTCGAGATGACGGCGGCGCCGCAGTCGGCGAACTCCCCGATCGATGGGCCCTGCTGCTTCAAGGAGAAGAAGCGCGCCCAGATGTCGATAGTGGGCTCGACCCCCAGGTACCCCTCGCACAGGGTCACGAAGCCGGAGAGCTGGCCGATGGCGCCAGCGCCAAGATGATGCGGCTAGAGCCCGAAGAACTCCAGGAACGCATGGAAGAAGGTGCTCGCCAGCAGCCCAAAACCGCGCTCGAAATGCGTGAGGAAGACGACGCGCTCCTGCCCCTCGGGCCGGGGCCTCTGCTCGCCGTGCGGCAGGCGAACGCCGACGTCCGTCTCCCGCGGCAGGCGCCGCGAAGCTCGAAGCCGAGTGATGTCCTCGGTGGTGACGTTGGAGCCCATCTAGGAGCCCCACGGCAGCGCCATGGATAGAAGAAGGAAGAAATAAGATGGACGACGGGGGAAGCTCTGCTCGGAGTGGCAGGCGCAGCTGTGCGTTGGTGGCTTAGAGCAGAGCAGGAGCAGGGGGACAGGAGGGCGCAAGCCAGAACGATGTCCGCCGCCCCCTTGCCCCCCTCAATTTATAACCCTTGGTTCAAACGTGGGGAAGTGGGATCATCTGCACGCACCCGTTCCACTACCTCGCAATAAGTGCGCACGTACACGCGCAGTAACTGCCCGGGGAAGAGCAACCGACCCCCGGACGCCGTAGGAAATCCGCGCTCCTGGACCAAGCGCGCGCGGCAGCGGGCCCCGGCCCGCCGCCGGTCCCGTCACGCGCGTGGCCTGTCAGGCCCCTCCGACTTCCGGGCACCATCTGGCGCCTGTGCGAAGCCCGAGGGTTGCCTCAAGATTCGACGGACTCCTCAGTTTCCGCCACGGCCGGGATGCCGAGATCTGGTTTTCGAGAAAACCGGCACACAGTGGGTGTTGCCGGACCCGGCGCTCGCAGAATCCGCCTTGCTCAAGGGGGAAACTGCGAAGGCCCACTCATCCGAAGACGGCGGACCTTCACAACTTTGGGGACTACTGTCGGGGGATGAACCCCAGGCAGGCAACGGAACCCGGATCCTTTTCAAAAACAGCGGGGCCCGCATCGCCCCGCGAGCCGGCATGCGCCTGGCCGGGTCGCTCGATCCGGCAAGGCCCGCAACCCTGCCAAACTCTTTGACTCGGCAAGGTACATCGACCCGGGGCAACCAAGGCTTCCCCAACAAGCCGACCCCACCCGTGGCGTGCACGGCAACCCAGCCACGGGTCAGCTCCCGTCCCATCCAGCCGTACGACGGGACGAGACTTCAATCACCGATGACCAAGACAACAGTGCTTCCACCCATGCCTGTGGTCAGCGGGAGCGTGGCAACAGTGCCCCTCACCTACCCGCTAACCAAGGCTGGCGTGGCAATAGTGCTCCCGCCCTCACCGCTGACGACAGCAAGCGGCGGCCTGACGGAGAGCCACTATACCCGACTCGACTCGGCCACGCCATGAGGATCGACAAGACGGCGCATAGTTCTCCTAGGCCCACGGGGCCCCGCACCTAGGGGAACCCGGCGAACCACAAGCCCTCAGCGGGACCCAGCCCGGATCCCCGACACCGACAATACGGACCCACCGACTTGTAACATTACCATTGTACCCCCAGGAGGTTGGTCTATAAAACCCCCTGGGAGCCCGCGATCACAAAAGAGGCAAGCAGAGAAAGAAACAAACACGAGAGAAAAACAAGTAAGCATAGGACTAGCCACCCAACGGCAACACCGGAGAAAAGGAGCAGCCCTAGCCTTGGCCAGCTTCCTTCCTCCTCCATACAGCTCCAGGAGCAACATTGTACTATCGATCATGCCACTACACTCGGCAGGACTAGGGGTATTATCTCTCCGGAGAGCCCCGAACCTGGGTATGTCCAGCGTCCCGCGCTCGCGCATGCCAACCTCGCCTCTGGAGCCCACCAGCGCCCTCAAGCCTCCTCCTCTCTTTAGCCATCCCTTGGCATATGCCGTGCACCCAGCACGACAAACACCGTACCCATTAAAGTACGATGCGCCTCTGAGATAGCCGCTCGCTCCAGAAGATTCGTCAGTATGTCCGGCTGTGGGCTGGACAATCCCGGACTCTTCTTGTTGCTCTCCTTGGGAGCCGAATACTCTGGGCTTTGGGCGGCCGAAGCATTAACTTCTGGCCTTGACGGATCAGGAGAAATCCTACGAGACGACACCTCAGGGTCGTCCGCCCCATGGGGCGGGGAGGCGGGAGGAGGCGTTTCACTCTCCATCATCTCCGGAAGAAGATCCCCCGAATACGAACTCTGTTGAGAAAGGCTACGATCCGGACTGCAAGAGATAGGTCTCGGTTAGTATTCTCAGAGATAAAGCAGGATATATTTACCAAAGTACTTTTGATTCACTTACAGCTCGGTGGAGGGCTGGCCCGTTTGCAGGCGCTGTGCGGTAAGGACGCCCTCTAGGGCAGGGCCCCTTGGCGAGGGTTTCTTCCCTCGTTTGGAAACCTCCGCTTCCAAGTCTTCGGAGGCGGCCCTTTTCTTCTCGTGGGGGGAGGGGATTTTAGATTCGCCCCCCCTGATTATCCTCCTTCACGGAGACATTAACTCCCCCGGTTTGGATGTGTAACGTATGAGGCTTGCTATGGGCTTCTCTATTCCTCCCTTCATCTTCTCCCGATGGCACTTGATAGGGTGCGCACTCAAGCATCCTGGTTAGTACAGGATCCGGCGAGCCCTCGGGAAGAGGGGCCGAACACCTGATCCTCTCCGCCTTTAGTATCCAGTCCTGGCCGAGAGAAATTTTTCGGATTGGTGTTGTGTCAAATATAAAGACAGCATGTTCGGTCGCGGAATTACTTACTTGGGTATCTGGACAGTTTAGTTGAGACCCGCATCCTCGGTGGTGTCCGGACACTTTATTCGTGATCTGAAGAACAACCTATACATACCTTCGAGCGTCATGCCGAAGAATTGTTGAATAGTTCGCGATCCTTCCGGGTTGAACTCCCACATACGGAGAGATCGACGTTGGCATGGCAGGACCCGACGAACTAGCATTACTTGCATTACCTTGACAAGATTGACGTCCCTCTTGAGAAGATCCCGAATGCGGCTTTGCAATGTCGGTACGTCATTAGCTGGCCCCCATTCCAGTCCCTCGTTTACCCATGGCGCCAGTTGAGGCGGAGGGCCCGAGCGGAAGGCAGGGGCAGACGCCTGCTTTGTGCCTCGGGGAGCAGTGATATAGAACCACTTCCGCTGCCATAAGTCGGACACCTCCGGGAAGGAACCCTTTGGCCATAGGGCATCGGTGCTTTTGCTTATTATAGGGCCTCCGCACTCCGCGTATCGCCCATCGATCATCTTCGGCTTATATTGAAGGTCTTGAGCCATAGGCCGAAGTTTGGGGTGATGTGGAGGAAGGCTTCACACATGACGATAAACGACGAGATGGGAAGGATGGAATCCAGAGCTAGATCGTGAAAATCTGGCCCGTAATAGAACATGAGCCCTCTAACAAAGGGATCAAGACTAAAGCCTAAGCCTCAGAGGAAGTGGGAAACAAATACGACACTCTCGTTGGGTTCGGGAGTAGGGATGATCTGCCCTTGAGCAAGAAGCCTGTGCGGGATTTCGGCGGTCAGATACCTTGCCTCCCTGAGCTTCTTGATGTCCTCCTCTGTGACAGAGGAGGCCACCCACCGACCTTGAAGGTTGGATCCGGACATGATTGAAGGTCTGATGCGCTTAAGCCTGAGCTTTGGGTGTTTGAACTCAAGGTGGGGGAAGGATCGAGCGTGGGAAGAAAAGGACAGGCCTTGGTCCCTTTATAAAGGGGGTGAGTATCAAGCGTCCTCCGCGTGACCGTTTGGAACTTGCCTAAGATCGAGGTATGATACTAACGGGCGCGGTTGGGTTACCCACACCCGTATTGATGAGAATCCCATGATAAGGGGAACACGATCTCTGCTTCGACAAGACGTGCCAATAAAACCGCCTCGCGATATGTGTAGTGGCAGGCTGGGAAAAACGGTTCGTAATAACCGGGCCGCGGCGTGATGTCACGCTATGAAGAGTTGTCAGCAGATTAGATTTGTGGAATATTATGCTCTCTACGGTGGTAAGTGGAATTTATTATGCAGAGCCGGACACGATTCATGTGTTCAAAATCTACCTTGGAGTATTCCGAGATGGAACCCGCCTTCCAATGTTGAAGACAATCTGCGTGCCGGACTCATCGTCATTGAAGCCTGGTTTAGGGGCTATTGAGGGAGTCCTAGATTAGGGGGTCCGTGGACAGCCGGACTATATGCTTATGCCGGACTGTTGGACTATGAAGATACAAGATTTAAGACTTCGTCCCGTGTCCGGGTGGGACTCTCCTTTGCATGGAAGGCAAGCTTGGCGATTCGGATGTGTAGATATCCTTCTCTGTAACCGACTCTGTGTAACCTTGCCCCCTCCAGTGTCTATATAAACCAGAGGGTTTAGTCCATAGGACAAGGACAACAATCATAATCATAGGCTAGCTTCTAGGGTTTAGCCTCTACAATCCCGTGGTAGATCAACTCTTGTAATACTCATATCATCAAGATCAATCAAGTAGGAAGTAGGGTATTACCTCCTTCGAGAGGGCCCGAACCTGGGTAAACATCGTGTCCCCCGCCTCTTGTTACCATTAGCCTTAGACCCACAATTCCGGACCCCCTACCCGAGATCCATCGGTTTTGACACCGACAGGCATCGGCCTGCAAAGACATGTCTGCGATGTGAGACATCCGAAAGACAACGGAAACGGGAGATTATACATTTATTGAAGAGGGCCGGTGTGACAGGTACCGTGAGGGCGTCGAGCTCAGCCAAAGACGAAGCAGGTGCGGGAACCGGTACAGGAGCAGGTGCTGGTGCTGGTGCAGGTGCTGGTGCAATGCTAGTCGAGCTGCTCCCGAAGAAGTCGGCAAGGGGAAAGTCCGTTGCATCTTTTTCTGGATTTCGCCTGCTCCAACCGACGATAGCGGGAACCAAGACTGTCAGCTCCCGTTTTACGGCAGCTACCACTGTTGTGACTGTCTTAGCTGAATTCTTCTCAATCGCAATCTCAACCTTCTTGTCGATGCTTTCTTCAGTTAACCTCCGTCTTTCCTTTCTCTCCTCCATGGTCTCAGCGTAGTACTTCTTCCATGTTGCGTTGTCTCCAACACCGTGCATGCGTCCATACGATGGCCGAGTGTCCACCGGGAGTTGTTTCAATATGTTCAACACCCGTTTGAATGGGGTGTCCCACTTGGGCCTCGCCAATGCCTCAGACGGCAAGTTGCTTTTGGCCGTAATCCTATGCTGCTCTGTCTGCAAAAGGAACAAGGACCGTTTACAAATATGACTAAACGTGCAGTAGAATTGATCAGAAACTAAAATTACGAGCAGTCTCATGAACTCCATCGTGACCGGGTCCGTCTCGAAAACCTTCTTGACTGGGACCCAACGATACCGGGCCCTGAGGACGTCATACTCCTGCGGGACGGTGAACTCCGCCAAGGTGTCTGGGATGCCCAGACTTTCGCGTTCCACGTCCTCCTTGGCCCATATGGACCTCTTCCCCGCGTAACCACGGCTTTCGAGGTGGTGGTGCCCCATGTTCCTCTATTGAAGCCCCTTCATGTACTTCGACTTTTTTTGGCATCTTCGGCATCGCAAGCTGCCTTGAATAGTTCAAACTGCTCTACCGTGATTGTCAGATTTTCCTTCACTATCTCGGAGTAGGGTTCCTTTCTGTCGATGGCGCGTTTCACCCTTCCTTTCCAGGCAGCCAACGCGTCGCTACACTTGGTCATGGCGTGTTTGTTTATCCGCTTCATTGCCGGGTCTTTCTGTGGATCTTTATATTGGATTTCACCCCGGCCCGGGAATAAGAATATCTGGTGCAGTAGGGTTAGGATGGATTTCTTCATATTTGGTCTCTTCCTTAGTTTCTAATCATTGATGGTGGCGCACACCCGTACGATGGAGCCTATCTGATTGTCGTAGCAGGAGCGCACTTCCACAGGCAGTTTTGGCTCAAAATTGCCGTCATCCACCTATGTGACCACTAGTCTAGTAGTGAGGAGCTGGTTTAGGTGTCGACATCTCCTCTTCGACTTCCGTTCTATGGCTTTGCCAGTCTCGGTGTCGGTCTCGGCGCCAGTCTTGGTGCCGGTCTCGTTGCCGGTCTGGGTCTCAACGCCAGTGTCGGCGCCGGTCTCTATGTCGGTCTCGGATGAGACAGGTGGGCCCAGCAACAACAACCCTTGCTCGTTGGCAAGGCTCAAATATTCGTGTGCCGCCAGATAGACATCGTCGCAATCACCAGAACCATGTCCTTCATCGTTGCTAGCCATGTTTCCTACGATTAAATCTAGTCAATTAATTCTAAACCTAATAAAATGAATAATGATATAAAAAAAGG
The DNA here is from genome assembly GCF_018294505.1 of Triticum aestivum. Lineage (NCBI taxonomy): Eukaryota > Viridiplantae > Streptophyta > Magnoliopsida > Poales > Poaceae > Triticum > Triticum aestivum. The sequence goes on from NC_057813.1 coordinate 744,924,651, forward strand.
CTATGTTTTGTAGGAACATTGATTCCTTCTCGGTGCGGCAAATTCCGGGCACTTGATATGTCCTAGTTTGTAGCACAAGTCATCCCGAAATTCACGAAAAATTTCGGCATGACCTTTGCTAAAAAATGGACAAATCGAGCACTTGAAATTTGCCGGAATGGAAATGAATAAACATTCCGGCAAAACATAGGCCGCTCGGCTTCATTCCCTGAAACAACAAAAGGCCATTTGGGCACAATCGAACCCCTTCAATGAAAAGATAGTAGCGCTTTTACAGGAACACGCGCTACTGCTACATTTTTATCTGTAGCGCCCTTTTCCCGCACGCGCTACTGCTATCTAGCACTAGCGCCTTTTTTTAATGCGTGCTACTGTTAAAGTTCTGCGTATAAGGTTTTTCCTAGTAGTGGATGCTCCATCGCGGCGGGTGTTGCCATGCGGTTTGGTGCCGACGCGCCGGTGCAACGCACAGGAGTGCTATAATCGGTGGATCTCATCGATGGCAAGGGTGCTTCCACATAGCGTGCGTGGAATCACGTCCTCGTAGATCTAAGCGTAAGGCAGAGCTGCAATACAACACGATGGCGGACGTCGGAGCTGCAGAGCAGTGGCGTGGTGCTGCACGCCAGGGCGGCAGAGCTGTAGTGGAACATATCGGCGGGTGGGTAGAGCTACAGTGCAACGAGGCATGGTGCTGCGCATAGGGGTGATAGAGCGGCACTTCAACAGTCTGGTGGGGCGGTGAAGTTGTAGTGCAACAGGGCACGCTGCTGCGGGCAGGGCGGCAGAGCTGCAGTACAGCAGTCTGTCTCGCTGATGGTTGTGTGGCTGCCCGAGTTGCAGCTTGCTGCATTGGCCGAATCAAACGGTGGCAACCGAGGGATCTGATGGCCAAGGACTCGATTGATTTTTTAGGGAAATCGGTCAACTGATTCGTAGCAGCTGCATTTCGATTTTCAGGCTTTCTCCTTTTTTTTTCTTTTTTTACTATTCTTGCCCCCTTTTCCATTTTATTTTTCCAAAAGAACTATAAGCATATCTTTAGCTATAAAGATTTGCTTTTAAAAATACATGAATATTCTTTAAATGTAGGAATTTTATGTCCTTAATTTTTCAAAAACATATTCAAAAATTGAAATAATGAAGTTTTTAATAAGATTGGGTGAACATTTTAAATAAAATTGCATGAATATTTTTATAAATGTCATCAATATTTATTTAATGGCATGAACATGTTTTAAATGTACAAACAATTTCCTTAAAATGTATGTACTCTTTTCCTAAAATTGAATGTACATATTTATGCAATGCCATGACCATTTATTCAAAATGCACAAACAATTTTTCAAATTTGCTAACATATTTTCTAAATCTGTGGAACTTATTTAACGAATAATAAGACATTTTTAGAAAGATGGGTGAATAGTTTTCTAAAATTACATGAAAAATATTATCACTCAGCAAAACTCTATAACTCCATATGTGCGGTGATTCCAGCAGTAAGAGCATCTCCAACAGGCGCCCAAAAATTGCTCCACGCGCTAAAATTCGGGTTTTTTGGGTGGCAGACAGCTCCAGCAGAAGCTGTAAAATAGTGCGCGTGCAAAAAAGGTTGGGCACGCGCTAAAAAGCGCTATAGCATGCTGCAAATTCGGGGCACTGGATTACGCGCGCTTCACAATTTGCACTGCGTGTTTTTGGGCTCGCATTTTTGGGCATATGATAAACCATGTTGGGCCTGGCGCGTTAAATGTGCTACAGTGACGACACGCTAAAACTATTTTAGCGCGCGAAACTTTTGTGCACCAGTTGAAGATGCTCTAAGAGTCGCACCCAGTCTCGGAGTCGTTTCCCGCATGAGCTTCCGGATGCCGATCTCGTTTGCTTCAGCGAGCTCCTCCTACTCGTTGGCGACAAGTTTTGTCGGCGCCACAGCCCACAAGAGAGGCGAGGCATTCCTTCCCGTGCAGGCAGGGATGGCAATGGCACGGAAGGTGTATGCTAGCTAGGATGCATGTGATGAGCGGTCGTTCTCTTCTGGTTTCCTAGAGCTGTCGATCCAACCACCGCGTTAATTCATTCACATGGCATCGAATTGAACGCTTGATCGGTTAGTGTTCTCGGAATTCATGGCTCAATTGCGACGGGCATGAAGAATTGGTGGTTCTCCCCCCTTGCACAGTATCATCATTTTTTTCTAGTCCACACTGTACTAATAATTGAACACTGATGGCATAGACTTTGTCAAGTCACCGGTCGATATGCCATATTTTCTTCCAGACCTGATCAACTCCTTGTGTTTGATTGTATGGACAAAGTTGCTTTCTTGATTGGCGCCATGAAAGCCAGGTCCGATGCTTCATCCCACCTTCCCAGGTACACGAACTAATTGGTCACCATAATTGTTCGTCTCACCAGGAAATTTTGGTTTGCTGGGCTTTACTTGGCAGCTTGGCTTCCACGAAGCTTCCTAGCAATAACCGAGGCATTGCTTAGGCACGTCCCATTCCCATCCTGAAGACACGCCCATCCACACGCATACACACCACGCTCCTCCATGGCTCCATCAACCACCACCTCACCGGCGCCTCGCTCTGCTCACAACCATTACTCCTCCATCAACCACCACCAAGCACCAGCATGGCACTTGTGTAGCGGCCAGAAGAGAGGGAGATGGTGGGCTTGGGCGTGGGCGTCGGGACGGGGGCGTTGGGCTCCGTCATCGGCAAGCTCGCCACCTTGCTCGGCGACGAGTACACGATGCTCAAGAGGGTACGCAAGGACATCGCCTTCCTCAAGCGCGAGCTCCGCAGGATGCAGATCCTGGTGGACACGCTGGCGGACATGGAAGAGCTCGACGAGCTGGCCAAGGACTGGAAGGGCAGCATGCGCGACCTCAGCTACGACATGGAGGAGTGCATCGACCGCTTCATGCTCCGTCTTGGGAACGGCGACGCCAGGCCCAGGTTCGTGAAGAGGACCGCTCGCGGGCTCAAGGCGTTGTTCGCGCGCCATGGCATCGGTACCCAGATCAAGGAGATCAAGGCCCGCGTTGAGGAGGAGAACCTACGGCGGCAGAGGCTAAATCTCGACAAGTATATTGTAAGTCCAACAAGGACCGTGGCGATAGATCCCCGGTTAGCTGCGTTCCACGGGGTGGCCAAGGGCTTGGTGGCCATTGACGGCCGCAGGGACCAGGTTATCTCTTGGCTGCTGACGGAGGAGAGTGAGGAGCTGAAGGTGGTGGCTATTGTTGGAGGTGGGGGTCTGGGAAAAACCACCCTCGCCATGGAGACCTATCGCAAGATTGGAGGTAACTACCAGTACCGAGCTTCGGTGTCGGTGTCGCGCACCCCTGATCTCGAGAAGCTCTTGAAAGATGTCTTGTCTCAAATTGATGAAGCTGCATTTAGTAAGTGTCAGTCGGAGAGGTGGGAGAAAGATCAACTAATCCGTCAGATCCAGCGGATCTTGACAGGAAAGAGGTATAGTTTCTTCATCCATACATGTGATTAGCATTTGATGATATGTTAATTGTATCCTGACACAACCAGTTAATTCTTGTGATGGCTTGGATATGTTAATTCTATCTCAGACAAAATCAGTTGCAAATTTGTGTTAGTGAGCTTAATTAATAGTGTAACATTGCCTACAGGTACTTTCTTGTTATTGATGATATATGGATAGAACATCACTGGGAGATTCTAAGAGCAGCTTTTCCCGAAAATAACAATGGTAGTAGAATAATTGCTACTACACGCATTACCAAGGTAGCTAAGTCATGTTGTTCCAACTCCGGTGATCAGCTCTACCAAATGCCACCTCTGAATGATGTTGATTCCCGAAGACTGTTCTTTAAGATAATTTTCCACTCGGAGAACTCCTGCCCTATTCAACTACAAGATGTTTCAGCTAGGATCTTAAAAAAGTGTGGTGGTCTGCCATTGGCTATAATTACCATTGCAAGTTTGCTATCCCATAAACATCAAAACCCAAATGAATGGGAGAGACTCCATGATTCCATTGGTGCTGGTCTTTCATATGAGAGTGGCGGTGATGGAAGAGATATGCGACATATATTGTTACTTAGTTACTGGGATCTTCCACAACACTTGAAGACTTGTCTGTTATACTTAAGTATATATCCTGAGGACGAGGAAATCTTGTGTGAAGAATTGAAATGGAAATGGATAGCTGAAGGATTCATTGCAACAAAACGTGGAAATTTGTATCAAGAAGCGGATAGTTGTTTCAATGAACTTGTCAATGAACTTGTCAATAGTTGATGATGTTGACAGTTTTGAAGAGAAATATTGCCAGGTTCATGATATGGTGCTTGACCTTATTATATCTCTGTCAAATGAAGAGAATTTTGCCACTGTTTTAAACGGTGTCTCCAATTGTTTGCCAAGCAAGATCCGTCGGCTCTCCATACAATCTAGTGGGCTTGAACAGAAAGGGGCAATCCAAGCCATCACAAGAAGCAAGCTACATGTTCGCTCACTAAATGTGTTCGGAGAAAGAAAGCAGATACCCCCACTTGTGGACTTTCAGTCTTTGCGCGTGCTTGATATATGTGGGGACTATTGGTCATGGGAAAACAAGCATATAAGAAATATTGGAAGTTTCTATCAACTGAGGTATTTGAGAATTAAGTCTGGAGGAATGACAGAGCTTCCTGAAGATATCGGAAAGCTACAGAATTTAGAGACTCTCGATTTGCGGGACTCTGGAATTAGAGAGCTGCCATCAACTACAGCCCGACTACAGAATTTGGTGCGCCTATTTGTTTGCAAATACTGTGTGTTGTCTGCAAATATGTTTGGGAGCATGCGAGCCCTGGAGGAAGTGTATATTTGTAAAGTTGACAACCCTGAGAAATTTTTGGAAGAGCTTGGACATCTAACAAAATTGAGAAAGATCACCATGAATGGATCATGGACTGAATGCTACAGAGAAAAACTGAGTTCATCTCTAAAGGGGTTGGGCAATGACAACATTCAATATCTTTATACTGGTGGAGAAACAGGAGATTATCTGTTCAGGGATCCATGCTGCACCATTCCGCACCTCCAAAATCTTAAACTAGCGTTCTGCATGAAGAGGGTTCCCAAGGGAATGGCCTCCCTAACCAACATCCTCCAATTAGACATAGCAGTCACACTATTTGATGAGGAAGGTCTCCATATTCTTATGGGTATGCCTTCTCTGGCCAATCTCCAGCTAGAAGTATGGGATCAGTCGGCTGGCGTCTTGACTGTAGGTAGTAACGGATTCAAGCTGCTAGAGCTGTTCCACTACACAATTAGGGCACCCAAAACAGCGGGTATAAAATTTGCAACAGATGCTATGCCAGCACTCCGATGGCTCTATCTTTGCTGGAGAGCCTATCCTGTCGCGTTCTGGAATAGTGACGTTGCTGACATGGGTTTCGAGCATCTTTCAAGCCTTGCTGACCTCCGGGTCGAAATTGATTGTTATCATGCAACTCTGGAGGAGGTGGAGACTGTGCAAGGTTTCGTTGAAAAAGCAATCGCTTTGCATCCCAACCGTCACAATCTTCAGCTCCGTCTCCGTAGAGTATGTGAAGATTTCATTATAGCTAATGAGGAGAGAGAAAAGGAGAAGGAAAGGCGAAGGAGAGCAGGTGACGGATTGTAAGAGGTATACATCTTGGCCCGCTGGTTAATTCATTCATTTGCACTGCATCCTGTGATTTACTGATCTGCCCCTCTTTCCCTCCTCCGCAGCAAGAAGAGCAAGTGATGTGAGCTACACGTTTGTTTCTCCAACTCTGTGATCAGCCACCGTATTTATGTATTGCCATGTGTTGTTGTAGCTTGAACCTTTTGTTACATTGTGTGTTTGTATGTAATAGGGTAAGTTTGGTGCATCAGGTTTTTCGTCCCATAGTTTGTATTTGAGTACGAGTGCAGACAGTGGGTTTTCCTGATGCGCATCGAAACCATAATCTACTTTCTTCTTCTGTTCGCGGGCTTGTTGTTGTTTCCCTTTTTCAAGTTTCTCTTGCCTGTATCTGGATGATTTGAACTATTTATTCGAATCTTATAAGCTACTGTATTTGGAAAAGGCAGGGTTTTTATGTTTGAGCAATCAACTTAACTGAACCGGCTGTAGTTGCCTGGAAATGGCTGGTTCAAATCTCTGAATTTCAGGAGCACCTTGATCAACAGCTTCAGTTTGTATATATACAGTATATACTAGCTGAACTGTTTGATGTTGGTATACATATGGATGCTACATTGATATTTGATTGGTGGGCACTGTAGCTGGGAAGGCCGGCGGATGGTGAAGGTGAATTGCCCGGAGAGTGGCAAGTAAAGCAATATTGTTGCCTGCCGCATTGGCTCATGCGGATGGATTTTTGAGTACATGATCACAGGGCGCCAGAGGCATTTTGGCCTGCCTTTGTTCTCCTTCAACACATAAAGCAGCCATGAAGAAAGAAAAATGAAAAACATCAGAGTCAAAATATGCAACGGCAGAGAACGACTGATGAAAATATGTAACTGAAGTTCAAATGATGGTGAAGCTGACGTTTACTCCGACTCATTGCGGAATGCTGCGTCTAGGCGAGGACTGCATATAACGGCAGCAGGAAACATGACCAGCTTTTCTTCAGTTTTGCCATTGTTCCCCCGCCTTGTGCCAAACAAACCTCTACGCATTACTGTCACAGTGGGTACAAACGGTGCTTCCAAATTAACAGGCACCTAAATTTTAGCACAACTAGGAGAGTCTTCAGGTTGAGGCAAGGATCTGAAAACGTGCAGTTAAACTGAACATTGGTAGTTTCGGACCAATGCTTGCTGTTGGCGCTGCCACGGCGTAATCGTGCAGGCGTCGTGTGTATATATAGCATCGCCGTTTAGACATTCAGTACCATTTCGTTTCCTGGTTTAATAATTAGTACTACTATAAGTAAAACGTTTCCTGTTCGTTGGTTCCAAAGAAACAATACGGGCCTGGAATCGGAGGAGGCCATGGAGGAGAAGAAGCCAGCGAAAGCTGGAGATATGGTAAGGATGCATCTGCCCATAGCCCATAGAGATGCAAAATTATGACCTCGACGCAAACAAGATCGAGAAATCCCCTCCTGAGATTGGAAGGTGGATCCCCTCCGCCTCATCTCCGATCCCTTCTCCTACTTTTTTTTTTCGAAACCGTACACCCGAAGGCATACGTTACTTGTATTCATACGAGTAGGAAAACAGTACAGCCATACGAGTACACGTACGAATACAGATACAGAAAGACATAAAGGATACAGGCGGTGTTGTTGCAGCCAGAAAACAAAGCCCCATACATAATACATAGGGAAAATAGTCCATGGAGACCTTCCTCGGAATTGCATGCTCGGCGCCCCAAATCCCTGTTGAGGATGAATCACCGGAGTAGACGCCAAATCTTGAGCAAACCTGGAGCAGGAGAAGCTCCTTGCCACATAGGCGTTGATGAACCGCATCATCCACCGATTCCACCAAATCGGATCTAAAGCCAAATCAGACATCGGCCGGAGGCGATCCCCATGCCGGGGATGCTCCCCAAGCTGCTCCTGCACCGGATCCGGGGACGATGCCAAATCAGCTCGAAAGAGATGACCGGATCCCTCTCCCACAAGCCACCAGCCTTGACAGACTAAACCACCCTTGTCCCTGCACGAAGAGCCGGCACCGCTGGAGAAGGCCGACGAGCCAGACCACCATCGCGCCAAAAGGCAGGACCCCACAAGCCCCTCGCCAGCATTTGCCACAACGCCGACGAGCCGGAGCCAGAGCTGGGGGACATTATTTCGATGGCGCATCGACGATTGCTCCGTCAATACATCGGCGCTGAAAACCGAACCTGGGGACGACGCCCCGCACCTATATACATGCCGCGCCCAGATCCAAGGTTCCCCTAACCTCCAGCCGCCCTGGGGGCCGCTGGGGGCGAGGGAAACGCTCAGGAGGGCCGGCGGAAGAACGAGCACGCCGGAGTCGCCGCTGATTCGGCTCCTCTGTACTGTAGACACAGGAAAAAGGACGAGAAAGTAATCGCCCTACTTATTATTTTTTCAAAAGCACTAACGCCCACACGTGTGGGTGTTAGCCAACTCGCCCACACGCCTTCATCACCGTCTAGCGCTTTTTGCACGAATCTTGACATGAAAAGACTGAATTTATGTGCCACGTAGGACAACTCGTGTGTGTGGCGTGTGGGGGAGTTCGCCCGCACGCCGTTTTTCTCTCCGCGGTCAATGGTTTGCCAGTCGGGGCGTGCGATGAAACTGCTATCGCGCCCGCACGCCACGCACCACTTCTGTTCCCCATCTCCCACGACTGCCCATTCTCCCACTCTTGCACACCCAAGCTGTCATTTGCCATGTCTTTGAGGGGTACATGGCAACTGCCCTATTTGTAATTGTAAACAGATGGCAACTCTCGTTCACCCGAACATGTTATTGTTGCCACGTCTATTTATAGCGCTACACGGCAATTGTCTAGTGTTAGTAGGTGGCAACTCCTAAAGATACCACCATCGCCCACATGCCCGTCTCCTCTACCACACACTCAAAGCTATCAGTTGCCATGTGTTTTTGTAGGGTACATGGCAACTGCCTCTAGCGTGCTTGTAAGCAGATGTCAACTCTCTTTTTACCTGAAACATGTTTTGCCATTTTTTTTAGTGTGGCAACTGTCCAGTATTAGTAGGTGGCAACTCCTAAAGTTTTTCAAATCATGGTAACGGTAGTAGATCAGACCATACATGGCAACGGCTACAGTTGCCCAAAAATGGCATCCGACACTTGACCTAAGATGGCAACTGCAGTTGAGCAACCATGGCAACTGTAGTTGTCCGGTATGGCAACTGTAGTTGTCCGGCATGGCAACTGTAGTTCAGCAACATGGCAACTGTAGTTCAGCAACATGGCAACATGGCAACTGAAGAGGGTGTGGACCAGGCAATCGCGACAGGACGTGTGGTTACTGACACGCGGGGCGTGTGGCTCGCAGGCGGGAAGGGGCGACGACCGAGACGGGTCGTGCGGGCCGCGTGCTCGCTCGCCCGTACGTGCTCGTGTGGGGCGATCGTGCTGCATCGGACGTGCGGGTTGTGGCTGCGCGCGCCCGGACGCGGTCGTGCGGGCGGGGTCGTCTTCGTGCCACACAGGACGTGCGGCACAACCACCCGATACACCTCACGTGTGGCAGTTATCGGCATCCTATTTTTTTGGAGGCATCTGTTCTTCTACTTCTGCCTCTCCCTACCGTCAGGCTCGACTCTGGCGTCCCATGACGTGGACCGCAGCCCATTAGCAAAGCGCGGGCATGTTTTTCCTTTCTGGTTTCTTTCGGGTGTCTGTTTTTTTCTTTGGTTTTCCATGGATCAATGTTTGTTTTTGCATAGTAATACGTGTTTCATTAATAACACAAAGATTCAGTTACAAGCCACGTAAAAATCGACATTACAGGACTGAAAAGATAGGATAATTATATGCAGAAAAACAGCGCCTGACCCTCTCCACTAAGGAAAATGAGACAAATCACCTATTCACCCGAGCTCGACGCAGCTCCATCGTTGATCGGCAGCTTTACGGACCTTCAAAGTATTTTGGCTGAAGCAAAACTACTGCGGTCGAAAGAATCAGACCGGGGCAACGTGTCCCCGGACATGCCATCGAACTCCAGATCTGACACCCCCGCATGACTACAACGTCGGAGGTGGAAATGATCAATGTGTGAAATGAGTGTTCCCATGGCTTTTGTGTATTTGTATAGTATTTCTTTTTCGGTCCTCTCGTTTTAGGGGTTTTTGAGTTTTCCTTTTTTTTACTTGTTTTCTCATTCCTTTTATTCTATCCTTGTTTCTTTTCTCCTTTTCCATTTAAAATCTTTCTGTTTCCTAAAAAACCATAAAACTATTTTTATTGAAAATTATATGTACATTTTCTTTATAAAATACATGAAAGTTATAAAAATATGAAAACTTTCATGTCTTGACATTAAAAAAACATGTAGTTTCTTTTTGTCTCATGATTTTTTGATAGGTGGATTTTAAAAAATGCACGAATATATATGAAATTTTGTGAGCATATTTTTCAATGTCATGAATATTTCTTAAGTGTCATGAAGACATTTTAAATGTACGAACATATTTGTAAAAAACGCATGAACAATTTATAAAATGTCATGGACATTTATTAAAATGTACAAGTATTTGTTATATTTTATTAACCTTCTACTAAATGCATGAAACCTTTTTAAACTAATAGAAAACTATGTGAATCATTTTTAAAAACTACATGAAAATATTATCGTATTTCTACCAAAGTATACTACTCCCTCTGTTCCTAAATATTTGTCTTTTTAAAGATTCAGATGGACTACCACACACGGATGTATATAAACATAGTTTACTGTGTAGATTCACTTATTTTGCTCCGTATGTAGTCACTTGTTGACATCTTTAGAAAGACAAATATTTAGGAAAGGAGGGAGTAATACTTACTAGTAGAAGGCACATGCTATGCACTTAGGCTCTTAGTTAAACTGCAAAAATGATATGCATCTTTACATGATAAGAAAATAGCAACAAACGATCTTGAATGAGAAGTTTTCTAAACACCAACGCGTGAGGGTGCAGGAGGTCCGCAGGTGTAGTGCGTGGACAATTCCAGAAGAATCCTGCATAACTCGTTTTGGCATGTGAGCGCATGAAGTAAATCCTAGAACACTTCCGCTTCGATACACCCCCCGTAAACACATCAAAGACTAAGATTATGCCACACCCCTTCATATCAAAAGGCAGGATGGTCTTTTCTTAAAGTTTTTTTAGCAATTGGTCTTTTGCTAAAGTACGTCTACGTCTCGTCGTATGCAAATTGCACAGATGCTGCGCCGGCCCATTAAGCTACCAGGTTCAATATAAGCGCAACCTAAAAATACAGGGAAAATGGATAGATTGTGAGGATTTGAACTCAAGACCTCCCACTAGACAACACATGCCGATAGCCAAGAATTTTAAAATGCCGAATAGTTTTGGAATTTGTGAACAAAATTTGAGAAATTTTATTTTGAAAGAGTACAAATTTTCGAAACACAAACAATTTCCGAACATCTTTCGAAACATGAACTATTTTTAAAATTTATGGTTTTCTTTTTTGGGGGGTTTTGTTTGTCCCACTTTCCTTTTCTTTTTTATATTTTATTTTGAGCTTAATTATATTTTAATAAAATCATGAGCTATTTTTAAATCATGAACCTTTTCTTAAATCCATGAACTTTTCAAATACGGAAATATTATTTTAATATTGTGAACTTTGTTTTCAAATTTGTGAACGTTTTTACACATCCAAGAACTATTTTCAACTTTATGAACGTTTTCCAATGCATGGGATTTTTTTTTCAAATTCGTGAACATCTGTTTTTAAAATTCATGATTTTTTTCAAATCCATGAATGCTTGGGTAGGGCCAACAGGCACCCGACAAGAGAGATGCCATTGCCTAGTTCATCTAAAGGCTAAGATTTTTTTTCTATAGATGAATGACCCCAACTTCTTGCAACAGCCTGACATGGATATATGAAACATCCATGCCAGGTTTAAACAACTTCCAACACTGTTCGCACGTTGTGACACGCCTGCCCATTTATCAGCCGTTTTCACCAAGAAAACTCTAGAAAATGCAAAACTTGTTAAAAATACAAACAATTTGGCACGATGCTTTGAATTTATCATAGAAACCAGTGGAAAAAAATTGGAAGGCATCTAAAGTAAAAATAGTAGGAAGGCTCGAGCTTGCCCATTTTTGAATTTAGTATTGCTCACATTAAGGCTTATCCATGACAGATTACCACACTCAGATGTTTAAGTTGGACAAATAGCACAGTGGGTATCATCATTTAGCCTACAATTTTGCATCTTCTCCTGCAATTTCAGTGTGCGAGTAGTTTCACTCCAAATTATTCTACAAACTATTTAGGGACCGGAGATATTATTCAGCTCTTAAAGCAGGTGAATAGAACTTTCAACAAACCTTTCTTTGTTGATGTTGTCATTGTTGCATGCTGGCACATTTCATAACAACGAAATGGTTTCATTGTCAACTCTCAAGGACTAAGGTTTCTTAAGTAGTTATCATCTAAATATTAGTTGGTAATAAACTTTTGTGGGTGGCGAAGTCATGAAGATACATGCCCCATGTTGTCATCATTTAATTATTTTGAAGTAGTCATCATCTAAATATTTGTTTTTAAATTTGTTTCATCATTTTAAACACAAATCCAACTGTGGGTGGGGGGGAGGGGTTGTACTTCCCTTTTTTTTTATCATCGCTATGCTGAGTGCAACACAGCACCCAATTTTGAAATATTTAATGGAAAACATATTGTATTTGGTTTGGTGCCATCGTTCTATGTAATTGTTACAAAGACGTGATGTTGGGTAATATGAAAACTTATTGCTGGGAACTTGTGAAACTTCAAATTGTAGGCGGGAGGCCACAAAATAATTGTTGGTCCGAGACATGCATTGTGCAAGAAGACGAGACAAGATGATATAGATATGATTATGCATCAAATATTATATCTACAACATGTTGATTGCTTTTCCATCTTTGGGGTGCTATTGTTGTCTTAGGACTTTCATGTGAATCTATGATTCTTTTTTCCTGGTTTCTACATGGAGTCGGGTCATGCGAGTTCATCCAACTGTTCATGTACAACTACGTGCCGCATTGCAATTTGCATGTAACCTTGCTTCAGGAGAGGAGAATTGGGTGATGAACTTGCTATCAACCTGGTTATGAACTACTATGTCTATTCCTAAATAGATAGGATATCAGAAAGCATGCACTCTAAATTTGTCTCATGCAATAAAAAGAGTATTCATATTGTTTTCTTGAGTAAAGAAGGTATTCAAATTGTTTGGGTGAAATGTACGTGAAAGGAATATTGATTTACGAAGAATGATATTTCAAATTATGTATGCCAAGAATTAGGTACTATACACTTCGTGTAAAATTTAAAATTTTCAATAGAGTTAACCTATTATTTTTAGGGAAGATTATCCTATATATGATTACATGTGTTAGCCGAGATGTGCAATGCAAGCTTACTAGTGTGACAAAAGTTCATGGAATTGAAAAAGTTCATCAGTTTGGAAAAAGGTTAAGAATTTGACAAAAAAATCACAAATTTGGAAAAAAAGTTTGCAAAATAAAAAGAGTTCACAAGTTTGATAAAAGTTTGCGAAATTATAAAAAAAAGTTCATCAACTTGCAAAAAGGTTAAGGAATTTTTTAAAAAGTTAAAAAAATTTGAAATTTTTTCATGAAATTGATAAAAGTTTGCGATGTTGAAAAATATTCATTCATATGAAAAAAGATCACAGATTTAAAAGATAAGTTCACGGATTAAAAAATTGTTCACGAATTTAAGAAATTGGAAAAAGAAAATAGAAAAATAAGAAGAAATAAAGAAAAATAAACCGAAGAAAAAGAAAAAAAGAAAAACAGACAGATAAGATACACAACAAGTAGTATAAAAGAAGAAGCCAGGCACAACAAATCCGCTGTCCTAGTTGGTTACTGGAGGTAGATATAAACCAAGAGGTTGGGTGTTCGATACTGCTCACCCACTTGTTTTTTGAAGCTTAAAAAATAATAAAATAATAAATGGGGAGGCCCAGGATGGAGGTGGGACCAGTTGTCTGATGGGCCGGCGGATCTTGTACGTATAGCTCGTATGCGTCACATAGGGAGG
>NC_057813.1:744938729-744952944 GCF_018294505.1 Triticum aestivum
GGATCTGTTGTGCTTGCTATGATAAACGGTACCAATTCACTTCGTGGAAGAAATCAAAGGCTAGTAGCAAATCCACTATGATAAACGGTACCAATCCACGTCAGGGCCAGTGGCAAATCCAAGTTTAAAATTTGTTGTACTATAACTATATAGATAAAAAATAAACAATAAACAATACAATCAAAAGTTGAGAAATTGTAGTTTTTAGGGATAATCTAGGTCTCTTTATTACTCAATGTCATGAGGTGCAATGGAGGTATGCGGGGAGATCAGAAACCACACTTGGCGACAATTAAAAATAACTACGAGATAGATTATGAACTAGGAGTTGGACCCCCTACCTTCATGGACATAGCGAAGTTCAGGGAAATCGGAAATCTTTTCTACGTTGATTAATCTCCATAACAATGGTGCAATGGCTGGAGAGACACTTGTTATCGATTGCTTTGACAACTTCAAGGAAGTCCGAAGCGACAATGCACCTCTGGACTTGCAAATCGGTGTAGCAGCGCCTAAAATGTTGGAATTCTGCCCACAGGATCGATCACATCAAATCACGATGAACACGCACACCCAATTTTTTTTGCCAAAGGCACGTGTCATGCCTTTCTTTTTCCTCTTTTTATTTTTTTGTTTTTCTTACACCCGTTACAAAAGACTCACGGCCAAGTGCATATATATATATGCAGGTAGCCGCCGACTCAACACCTCCTAAACCTACACGTGCTAGGACTCCTAGTTCTACTTAGACTAGAACACAGCCTAACCAATCTACGGCCAGGTGATAATCCTAGTCGGACTCAACCTGCTAGACTAGTACTCACGACATGACATGAAGTCCTACATGGACACGTACTCAACTCCTATCACGCGTCTACAACCAAGACATCAAGCCGGACTAACTGGTCTACTACTGACAAGATTACTGCTAACAATCTTCCCTTAATCTTGACACTCCGTCTTCCCTGCTTCTCTGGTCTTGGCTCGTTGTAGATCACCCCTTGTCGCTCATCCGCTCGCACCATGATAAGTCAAATTGACGATCTTGATTGCTCGCAACAATCTCCCCTCCAATTTTGACTTGGCGAATTTACGGACCACCTCAAATATGTCTTGGTCTACCCAGCCTCGCCAGTAACCTGTGGAACACACCACCCGGTGGACTACACCATCCACCCTTGCGAGATACATGCCGGCTCCTTGTGGATCACACCACCATGTGCACTACACCATGCACTCCAGCCTCATATAGAGACATGGCCTCATTGAAGAGACTCACATTCACTGGTTTACCGCCCCCACATAGTTGAACTTGATCTTCTCGTCGAGACACATAGACGACTTGGGCACGCTTCATCCTCAACGCCTCCTCACAGAGACAAGCACTTGGACATGACGACGCTGACACAACGACGATGACCGACTATGCAAACCCGCACGACTCCTTGACTCATCTATCTCCCGCGGACGACGATCTTGACGACTTTCCGGCACCGCACCACGGCACCCGCTCCCGTCAACGATCTTCCACCGCCTTCCCGACGACAGTCTGCCATCTCGCTCCTTGTCGCTCCGCCGAACGACGGTCGCCAGATCCCTCCTCGTCGCTGCATCACCCATCAACATCATGGCCCGCTCTTCATCGTCGCTGCACCACCCAACGACCATATCGCCCGCCCCGAGGCGCTAATCAGGTCGCGACCCCAGGGCAAGCGCGACTTCAAATCGACCTAGCTCTGATACCAATTGTTGGAATTCTGCCCACAGGATTGATCACATCAAATCACGATGAACACGCACACGCAATTTTTTTTACCAAAAGCACGTGTCGTTCCTTTCTTTTCCCTCTTTTTATTTTCTGTTTTTCTTACACCGGTTACAAAAGACTCACGGCCAAGTGCATATATATATGCAGGTAGCCGCCGACTCAACACCTCCTAAACCTACACGTGCTAGGACTCCTAGTTCTACTTAGACTAGAACACAGCCTAACCAATCTACGGCCAGGTGATAATCCTAGTCGGACTCAACCTGCTAGGCTAGTACTCACGACATGACATGAAGTCCTACATGGACACGTACTCAACTCCTATCACGCGTCTACAACCAAGACATCAAGCCGGACTAACTAGTCTACTACTGACAAGATTACTGCTAACATAAAATACATGGGCACGTGAGTACAGATGATCCCATGCAAGTAGCTTCCACACCTCGGTTCTCTACCACTAGAATAACACCATCAAAATTTTATTTCACAAAATGATCTGAAGGAGTAACCCAATTGGGCGCACTTGGGTGGGGCTGTCAATTGTTGGCGCCGCCTCTCGCGGCACCGCTTCTTTCTTCTACTTCTGAACTCTCTCTTCTCTCTCTGTTTGCCTCAAACACACAAGAACACCCACACACACAAGCACCAAGGAATAAGAACACATGGCTTTGCCAGTAGACACCTCCCTGATGCGCACCGTGGCTACATTGTTGCCTCAGCCCTCACGGCCTTAATCTTTCTCATTAACTCAATACAACACTTATACACCAGGGGTTGGCTGACTTGCCAAGCCAGCCGCTACACCCGGCCACACTCACTCACTAACCCACGTACTCACGCACTAACTTGGCCGGCACACTCAGCCACCAACCAGCTAGCTACATGCACTAACTAATTACGACGACATGCATGCCCACATACACCACTTGTGTCACGCTCACAACGGCCAAACAGCCTGGCCATATGGCTGACAACTCTGCTAGCTAACTAAGGGCATGTACAATGGTTCTATCTTAGGACTGCCATATAGGATAATTGATGAGGTGGAAGAGAGATAAATCATAAGTCTTCTCTTATCTAAGAGAAGACAAAAGATGATCTCTTAGCACAATTTGTGTCACCACGTTTTTAGGAATAGCTAGTTATTGGAGATAAGGCTAAGAGATGACCCATTGTAGACATGCTTTTTATCATCTCTAAACTACATGCAAGACTTAAGATAAGACTATCTTATCAACCATTGTACATGCCCTAAGTGACCAACGCATGCACTTGACTCGATGCAAAACAAATTAACCACCTATACAACAAGGTTAACTCTAACAGTCACTCCCTTAACCTTGTTGTCACTTATTCCTCCCTTGAAGCCCATGGTCATCGTTGTTGTCGGTGCAACTCTTAGACGGCCGCGAATGCCGTGAAACATTTTATAAAATTCTGAACAAAATTGTGAACAAAATTCTGAACATTTTATAAAATTCTGAACAAAATTGTGAACCCGTGAACATTTTATG
Organism: Triticum aestivum; assembly: GCF_018294505.1. Classification (NCBI taxonomy): domain Eukaryota; kingdom Viridiplantae; phylum Streptophyta; class Magnoliopsida; order Poales; family Poaceae; genus Triticum; species Triticum aestivum. The sequence goes on from NC_057813.1 coordinate 744,942,015, forward strand.
AATTTGTGAACAAAATTTCGAAAAATGGAACATTACATGAATCTCTGGACAAATATTTGAAACCATTAATATTTTAAACGGAACATTCTCTCAAATGCGAACATATTCTGGAATTTTGTGACCAAATTTTGAAACCGTGTTATTTTTAATTCCTGAAACTTTTTTGAATTTGTGTTTTTTTTAAAACAGGAACATTTTTTGACATTTACGAATACTTTTTCAATTTGTGAAAAAATTTGAAAAATAGAAAGATTTCTTAAATATATGTACATGCTTTAAACGCCTATCTTTTTTGAATTTGTGAACATATTTTGAAAATAGGAACTTTTAAAATATCTGGAAAAATATTCAAAATTTTCTAAAAATAAATAAAAGTAAACGTGAAAAATTAAAAGATAAATGAAAAAGGAAATTAATAGAAAAATGAAATAGGTAAAGAAAAAAAATGAAAAAATGGAACATAAAAACAAAAAGAAAGAGGAAAACTCAGAAGAACAAAAACGACCTAGCATTTGAAAATAAGCTCGATGGCATTTGACCGAACACTTGTCGGACATGATGTTCGCTATGAAGGTCGTCGATAGGGGGCGCTGAGTCTACCTGGGTATAAACTGCTTCAGGGTGGACAACTCCTTCGTAAAAGGCGAGCAGGCGCGTTCGTGCTGGTTGCGGACGTCCAACAATGCCTCTGTGGCGGCTGGGGATGTACAGCGGAGGCGGCGCAGATGGAGGGTGCGGATGCAAAGCAAGGGGCAGAAGGAGCAGAGTGGAAGGAAATGAGACATGGAGGGGGATTGGGTGGGCCGGGAGTGTCGGAGTCCTACGTTTCGGGTGTTCGGACTCCCGCAAACCTCCCCCATTTTTTCTCCAAATTACGAAAGAAATCACATCCGAACCGCGCCGCGTATCGATACAGGGCCGCGTTGGATGGCTTTCGCGGTCCAGACAGCATGGTACTGATGGATGCGACATTTTGCAGGTCTGCCTTGGAGATGCCCTTCTCACTCCATCTGCCTTGCTAAGATGCACACCATTATTGCAATTTTTTTTCTTGAAAAAGAGGAGTATACAAAATCTGCATCACAAGATGCGCATGGGATTGTATCTGGTGCATCCACACTTGTGGTGCTACCGGTGCCCCGGATGCCATTGAATATTTTAAAAAATCTTAAAAAATCTAGCACATTAACATAACATCAATGTATGATCTCAGAAAATTTCGCATAAAAATTTGATATATTTTTGAGATTTAAAAATGACAAATTTGTCATCAGTGTGATAATAAGCCAAATCTTAAGCCCAAATTTGTCATTTTTGTTTTTTGAGTTATTTTTCTTATTTTGACTTTAAATTTTGCGACAACCTATATTGATGTTGTGTGGGTGTGCTAATTGTTTTTAGATTTTTTTTGAACATTTGAAAAGCACGAGATGCACGGGTAGCACCACAAGCTCCGGTGCACCAGATATTTCCCAGATGCACATAGCCATTTGCACACACATGAGGGGGGGAGATGATTCACATAATTTAAACTTGGGGGCAAAAAGTGTCTGAATAGAAATTGTGTCACAAATATCAAAAGATGAGATAGAAAAAGAAATGAACTCTTTTATTGATATAATAGTATAATAAAAGGTTTTCTTTACGAACACATGCTCTTTTATTTATCTGATGGGACCTACTTGGCAGCCTCAAACGAGGGGCTTCCTGGAAGCTTTGTAGCAATAACTGAGACAGTGGACCTGTTTGGATACTCTAACTCAGTTAGAGGTTAGAGTTAGATTCTAACTCTGAACTAACCCTAAACTAAATCTAACTAAAGAGATGTTTCGATGGCAGGGTTAGATTGACAATAAATATTCTTTCTCAATCATTTGGCTACTTTGGACCCTATTTCCTGCCGGATTTGGTGTGACCAGCTCTTATGTGGCCTCCTCCCGCTCACAATTGACATAAACAAATGATCTTCACAAATCAAGGGTCCAAAACATGATAAATTTTATTTTCTCCATACAAATGAGATGTCCCACTTAAACATACTATAGTATATTACCCTTGAATGGATTATCATTTTGTGGGATTTTTAGAATGGTCTTATAGGGTTAAAATAACAGGATTTTTATTCAAAAAATAGTTTTATTTAGTTAACAGACCAAAGGCCTATAGACTTCGATTGGCCAGAGACACAACCCACTCTCACACACAACAAATTGGCATCACTCTCTCTCTAAATCCCATTGCCAACTCGCCGCCGTCGGTCGATTCCGGCCAGCCCCGGCTGCCTCGGCCGCCATCGAGTACACCCGCAAAATCCACATGCCGTCCTCTTTAAATCTCACCACATGGATCTGACGCTCACGTCCTCCTCTGGACCTCATGGCTAACCCCAGCGTCCACGATTGCCGGCGCTGTTTCCCGCACCACAAGGTGTTGGGGATCGAGACGTAAAACAAAAAAAATCGGTACAACGAGCACGCCCAGGACCACTAAGGAGATGTCATACAAGGTTTGATCTGATCCGTGCCGACTCGTAGCGCAGCGGAAGAAGAGTCGGTGTAGATCGTCGGTGAAGATCCCCACAGCTAGGTTTTACAACCTCCTAACCGCGAGGATGTACTCCCTCGTCGGACAGCCCTTCAAAAGGCGGCCGGACAGTCCCGGGGACGATGGCCCTTCGGGAGGACCCTCGAAACTCGAACGATAACTCGGACAGCCCTCCGGGAGGCACTTGAACAGCCCCTCGGGAAAAATATCAAAACCACGAACTCTCTACAGGGTTGCAGACATATGGTGTAAGCTATCCGGCACGGCTTCACCATCCAGAACTAGTTCCTGCCGGAACCCAGACAGCCTTTCGGCTCTACGAAACTATTTCGCTGGGAGGGAGAGAGAAGCCAGACAAGTCTATGGCATGTTGATGAAAGCAAGGGATGATCCTTTAGGAAGCCCCCTCCACCCCTATTTATAGGCCAAGCCCAAGGGTGGCTTCTCCAAGAAGCCAAGGGAAAAAATAACAAAAGGCCCTCAAGGTGGCTTCTCCAAGAAGCCACCCAAAAAGCACTTTCACTATTTATGACGACATTTTTCTGCGCCTGTTCGAACCGAAAATATTTATGTGGGCCTAGAACATTTCCAGTACCCACTAAAATAATTTTCAACGCGTTCCGGTACAATTCCGGATTAATGATTTTCATCTGCGAAAAGCAAACAAAGCGGTTCCGACAGCTCCGGGACATTTCTGATTTTCTTATTAAAGAATCTCAGAAGTTTCCAGAATGATTCTAGCACCCTCCAAAAATTTCTAGACATGTGCCGATACCAATTTGACTTAATGGTATAACCTGAAACAACTTTTCAGTTTTACCGAAACTATTCTAGTGTTCTCTCTTCGGAACTCTTTCGTTGTCTCCAAAACTTTTTCGATGACTTTCTCTCAGACTACCTATCTACTATTTAGCAGATAGATGGCCCTTAAGCGTGTGACCCTATAGGTTCGGTGAAGTATAGACATGACCGAAACACTTTCCGATCAATGATCAACATCGGAGCCGTGGACACCCATATTGACCCCTATACCCACACGAATAAATATTCGAGTGAACCTCCATTTGCCGTGTGTTATTCCTGTTGCTTCGTGATATGTTACAAATACCCGAGGTGAGATTTTCTGCATCCCCGTGGATCAACAACTTGTCCACTATGCTAGTTACCTTGTTATCGGTTTTATTCTCTTTTCTCGTTTCCATGTTCCGGCATCCCTGTGATCAAATCACCTTGTGTCTGGCCAGACGATGATGGATACCATATCACCAAGAGGGCCCAGAGATATGTCTCCATCATTGTAGGAGCATATCCCAATCTTGAGGTATCGAGTCCCTTGACATACTTTTCCATAAACCCATAAGCCGCCGTAATAGCAACCCATTTACGGATGACGTGTAACAAACCCAAAGTTAATGAAGCAAGCATGAAGAAACTCGATACTCTCGTGGTCTAAGGAATTATGCAAACATTAACTATCTCTCTGTTATTGAACATAAAATTATGACGAATGTATCTCATAGCATAACATAAATCGGGTCGATTCAACACAAGTGTTCCCCTAACATTGTGCTAGTCTTAGAGGCGAGACTAGGGATACATTTTACCTTTTATTATTCCACACGTGCATACGAGTCTTCCTCCGAGCCTCGTGTTACTGCAGACTCGAAAACCATAGCAGTTGTAGCATGGAACATAAACATAATTATGAACACGGAGATAAATAATATCATTTATTGTTGCCTCTATGGCATATCTCCTACACAAGGGACACCTTGCATGTGAGTACGTGGGTCTACGGGTCTATGGGTTGGGTTCCAGAGCACACCACAGAGGACGATGCGGAGAGTAGGGAGCATGCCGAAGGAGAGTGTGTGGCATACCCATCGCACATGAGCACATACCGCGAGACAATGGCGACGGACATGGTGCCTGAGGAGACAATAAGCAGGACGAGGATGACACTGTGGTGGCAAGTCGCCGTCCCGACGACTGTGTTAATCAATTTTCGATCATCGCGGGGCACAACTTGGAGACCAAGAAAGGAGTTGGCGGGACGTTGGATTGTCGGGGATGAATTGAGAAAATATGCCAGGCCACAGAGGCGGAGGAATGTACGCCCGTACTTAACCAAATTATGGTGGAGTGAAGATGAATTTTTTTTTGTTAAGTTGGACTGGTTAGAAATAGTTTAGATATCTTTTTATTTATAGGGGTAATCACTTGTCCAAGTCATACAAGCACGTACTTTCCTTTTTTGCATTGTAAGCAAGCACATACATGCCCACGTGAGTTTACAAAGGATTGCATGAGTACTCACAAAAGTCACTGGACGTGGCTGAGAAGTCTTTGTTTATGGTTGGGCCATGCATGGTAGACTGCACCAGAACCCCATCAGGAAAGGAGCCCAGCCCATAGAGGCGGAGATTGGGGGCCTAACCACCGAGCTATACACTGGCTGCATGCACAGGTTTCTAGTACCACATCGCCAAGGTAAGTAGGTTGGATACCAATTTATAAGGTGGAGTCCAATAGAGTTCTAAAATGCTACAATGACGTACGTTACACACATATATAGCGCGTGCGCTCGCGTGAAATATACGTGTGCTTCGGACGCTTGCCGCGGCGCCGGCTCCCCTTTGATTTACTGATATCAATTTTGGCCGAATAACTATTTTAATGTTTTCTTCTACAACAACTCAAAAACTATTGTTTTGCATGAAATGATTGGAACAATAAATTATTAAAAACCATTTCATGGTCTTTAATATATTAAATATTCCATGCTTGTTTTTTAATATTACTTAGGATTTTAAATCCTTTTTCCTAAGTAAGAGGAAATACAAATATCATTATCTCAATTTTGGCCGAATAACTATTCTAATGTTTTCTTCTACAACAACTCAAAAACTATTGTTTTGCATGAAATGATTGGAACGGCTCCCCTTTGATTTACTGATATCAATTTTGGCCGAATAACTATTTTAATGTTTTCTTCTACAACAACTCAAAAACTATTGTTTTGCATGAAATGATTGGAACAATAAATTATTAAAAACCATTTCATGGTCTTTAATATATTAAATATTCCATGCTTGTTTTTTAATATTACTTAGGATTTTAAATCCTTTTTCCTAAGTAAGAGGAAATACAAATATCATTATCTCATGATAGTTTTTGCCACTAAAAATATCTATTTTTTTACTAAAGCTATGTAATCATATTATCGATCTAATATGTAATAATAACACCATGTTGTGTCTTACTTTCATGAACAAACATATGTTTTCAAACACATGCCAAAAATACATTGCACGCACGACGAGGAAAGTACTACACTATAGTAAATTACCCTTGAATGGATTATCATTTTGTGGGATTTTTAGAATGGTCTTATAGTGTTAAAATAACATGAGTTTTGTCCGAAAATAGTTTTATTTAGTTAACAGACCAAAGGCCTATAGACTTCGATTGGCTAAATCCCCATTGCCAACTGGCCGCCGTCGGTCGATTCCGGCCAGCCCCGGCTGCCTCGGCCGCCATCGAGTGCACCCGCAAAATCCAGATGTCGTCCTCTTTAAATCTCACCACATGGATCTGACGCTCACGTCCTCCTCTGGCCCTCATGGCTAACCCCAGCTTCCACGATCGCCGACTGTTTCCCGCACCACAAGGTGTTGGGGAACGAGACGTAAAACAAAAAAAAATCGGTACAGCGAGCACGCCCAGGACCACTAAGGAGATGTCATACAAGGTTTGATCTGATCCGTGCCGACTCGTAGCGCAGCGGAAGAAGAGTCGGTGTAGATCGTCGGTGAAGATCCCCACAGCTAGGTTTTACAACCTCCCAACCGCGAGGATGTACTCCCTCGTCGGACAGCCCTTCGAAAGGCGGTCGGACAGTCCCGGGGACAATGGCCCTTCGGGAGGACCCTAGAAACTCGAACGGTAACTCGGACAGCCCTTCGGGAGGACACTTAAACAGCCCCTCGGGAAAAATATCAAAACTACGACCTCTCTACGGGGTTGCAGACATATGGTGTAAGCTATCCGGCACGGCTTCACCATCCAAAACTAGTTCCTGCCGGAACCCAGACAGCCTTTCGGCTCTATGAAACTATTTCGCTGCGAGGGAGAGAGAAGCCAGACAAGTCTATGGCATGTGTATGAAAGCAAGGGATGATGCCTTTGGTGCTGATTTCTTTGTGTACCTCGTGGATGATACTCCCACTTCTATTTCAGAAGTGTATGCCTCTCCAAAAGCCGACTACTAGAAGGATGCGGTTCGTAGCGAGATGGATTTCATCATGGCTAACGAGACATGGGAGATCACTCAGCATCCATATGGTTGCAAACCATTGGGATGTAAGTGGGTGTTCAAGAAGAAGCTTAGGCCCGATGGTACGATTGAAAAGTACAAGGCTAGACTTGTGGCCAAGGGCTATGACCAGAAAGAAGAGGAAGATTTCTTTGATACTTATTCACCTGTGGCTAGACTGACCACCATTCGAGTATTGCTCTCGTTGGCGGCCTCGCACGGTCTTCTCGTCCACCAGATGGATGTTAAGATGACTTTTCTGAATGGAGAGCTAAACGAGGAAATCTACATGCAACAGCCAGATGGCTTTCTGATAGCTGGTCAGGAAAGAAAGGTGTGTAGGTTGCTGAAATCTTTATATGGCCTGAAGCAAGCACCTAAGCAATGGCATGATAAGTTTAATACAACTCTGACATCTGTTGGCTTCGTTGTTAATGAAGCTGACAAATGTGTATACTATCGCCATGGTGGGGGCGAAGGAGTCATGCTGTGCTTGTATGTTGATGACATACTGATATTCGGAACCAACCTCAAAGTCATTGAGGAGGTCAAATCGTTTCTATCTTAGAACTTTGAGATGAAGGACTTTGGTGTGGCTGATGTTATCTTGAACATCAAGCTACTGAGAGATAATGAGGGTGGGATCACACTTCTGCAATCCCATTATGTTGAGAAGGTCTTGAGTCGTTTTGGATATTCGGACTGCAAACCATCTGAAACACCATATGATCCTAGTGTGTTGGTCCGAAAGTCCGAAGGCACAACTAAGGATCAATTGAGATACTCTCAAATCATTGGTTCACTCATGTACCTAGCAAGCGCAACGAGGCCTGACATCGCGTTTGCTGTGAGCAAACTGAGCCGGTTTGTTTCCAATCTGGGTGATGTACATTGGCATGCTATTGAGAGAGTTATGCGCTATTTGAAAGGTACTATGAACTACGGACTTCACTATACCGGATACCCGTCGGTACTTGAAGGGTATGGTGATGCGAATTGGATCTCTGATGCTAATGAGATGAAGCCCACAACTGGGTATATGTTTACTCTTGGAGGTGGCGCTGTTTCCTGAAAGTCTTGCAAGCAAACGATCTTAACGAGATCGACAATGGAAGAAGAATTAACAACATTAGACACATCTGGTGTCGAAGCAGGATAGCTTCGAGATCTTTTGATGGACTTGCCATTGGTTGATAAATCGGTTCCGGCTATTCTTATGAACTGTGACAATCAGACTGTCATCACCAAGGTGACGAGGTCAAAGGAGAATATAAAGTCCAACAAACACATAAGAATGAGATTAAAAGCTGTCAGAAAATTAAGAAACTCCGGCGTGATAGCGTTGGAGTATGTCCATACGGCTAAGAATCTGGCAGATCCCTTTACAAAAGGGCTATCACGTGTTGTTATAGATAGTGCATCGAGGGAGATGGGTATGAGACCCACATGAGTTGCCATGGTGGTACCCCAACCTTTGTGATCGGAGATCCCGTGAAGTAGGACATGGGAAAACAAGTCAGTGATGAACTGAGGAGAGTACCTATACTAACCCACTCCGTTGGAGATGCAATACTCTCAATACTGTATGGAAGGGTGACTATTGTCTTAATGTGTTCCGAGGCTTATGTAAGCAAGATGCTATCCTACAGAGCGATCTTTGGAGGAACACACCTATATGAGCCTGACTGCTGGTCACAGTCTATGAGATTGGGGAGATCTCTAGTAAGCTCATGAATAGGCCAGGAGTGTGACTTATATGCTCCACCCGAGGGGTCAGCCTTCGGCAGCCTAGTACTAGTAAGACATCTGGTGAAGCTTCTTTACGCCAAACTGACAATTCAAGGCATAGTCCATTGTTCAGTTGTGAAGGAGTGTAGCTATTTGCTCTAGGTGAAGCTCAACCTTAACAGGTCTTCACTGAAACACTAGTATATCGAAACAGCAATTAGAATAGAGGACACAATGGGCCCTCGAGATCTGGTGGGGGATTGCTGAAATTTGAGATGGGCCTTAAGCCCATATAGCAATTTCTGAAAAATCTCTAAGGGCTCATGTGGGTTTATTGGCACTAGGTGGAGGTGGGAAGTTTAGTCCCACCCCGGAAGTGGAAGAGGAGTTGGACCTCCTTATAAGGGTGACTCTTCTACATGCTATTGGATCGTGGGCTGTCACGGACTCGGACGTGGGTCGAGCCCACGTCTCTCCACGCGGCTGTGCCTATATAAGTGTGCGGTGTCTCCTAACCCTAGCCGTCATGATCAGATCACATCTGCTCCAGGCGAACCGCCCACCGCCGTTCCTTTGCTGTTGCTGCCGCCGGTGACTCCATCCCGTCCGCTGCGTACACGGACGACGGGAGAGCAGGTCTCCGAAACCCCGTCTCTCCGGTTCCTGTACGGGAGAGAGGCGAATAAGTTTTTGAGAAGCGACTACGTGACTGCTCGCTGTTCGTCTACTTCCTCTACATCCGCGTCGCCCTCATCATCACCATGTCCACCAACGCCGAATGTGCCGCCGCCGAGAAGGAGAAAGTTGAAGCCGACAAGAAGGCCACCGAGGATGCCGCTGGTGCCGTCACTGCCGCCGCGGCTTCTGCATGGCCTACTGGAGGGTATAACGCGTTTATTCCTCTTCTGATTATTTCCGTATTAGCAGTACTAGCATCATGTGTAGATTTGTCTACTGTTTGCGTAGTACGTACTTGTTTAGATCAGTATCAATATGTCGTTCATTCTGTCAATACCATGCTAGCCATATACTTATGGATTAAATTAGTCGGAAAATTGCCTATTTACTCAGCAGTCCTCCCGTGTGTGGGCCGCGGTCGGGTTTTCTAACACCGAGACCACAGTTGAAACCCCCGTCCGTCAGTCGCGAGCTTCTCACGCTTCCATTCCTTCGGGTTCGGGTGCCGGCAACGACACGTTCGCGAGGTTCGATTCCACGAGCTGCTACAAATCAACCTACTGATTTTCGGAGGAAATCATTCGGGTTCATAGCCGTCCGATTCATTCTCCCGTAGCCGTACATGGGGTCAAATCGCATCAGCTTACTCCCAGCTTTCTCCTTCCAAGTCAACCAATCCAAAAAACGCAGGCAGTGCACCTCTCCAGCCGTCCAGCGCCACTGCATAGTAGGAGAACCACCCCCGTGACCGGCGACGACGTGACTTCGTTACAACACCGATGGCCGGCGACGTGGTCTTCAATGCAGCACTGGCGAGCGCTCCATTGCAGCCCTGGTGGACGACGACGAGGGCTTCAAGCACCCGGCTACCGGGCAACGAGGCCTTTCATCGCAGCACCGGTGGCCAGCAAGCGCTCCATTGCAGCGCCGGAGGAAGCACCGACAGGCGCTCATTGCAGCGCTGGCGAGCGCCCCATCGCAGCACTGGTGGACGGCGATGAGGGCTTCATTGTGCAGCACCCGGCGGCCGGTGACGAGGGCTTTCATCGCAGCCCCAGTGGCCGGGAAGCGCTCCATTGGAGCGCCGACGAGTGCTCCATAGCAGTGCCGGGAGGAGGCGCCGGCAAGCGCTCAGTCATTGCAGTGCTGGCGACCGCTCCATTGCATCGCTAGGAGCACTCCATTGTGGCTCCTCCGCCCAGAGACTTGGAGCACCAGCAGCCCCCGACGAGGTTGCATCGCAGCACAGCGCCCGTGAACGGGTTGCTGCATTGTAACACCGGCGGCCGTCGAGGCGAGCTTGTGCTACTGGTGCGAAACACGGCAGCGGTGCGTTGCGAGCTCGCATCGACCGCCTAGGAACTCTGATGTGCACTATTTCGGTTGCGAAGCTGGCTGCATATTGGCTGGGAGAGGTAGCGCAGAGGTGTGATGGCGGCGGCTGCACCACCATGCAGCGGTGGCCGGTGGGTGAGAAATCATGGAGTGGGCGGAAAGGGGATCACGCGGTGGAGAAGAGAGACTAGGCTGATGTGTGGAGGAGGCTTCTTTTTTTTTTGAACATCAGTACTGTGGAATATGCGATATGCTCATTGATCGTATGCCGTAGCATATATAGAGTACAAGGGCAAGAATATCTCAACCGTATCCGCTATACAGGGAAAG
>NC_057813.1:744953235-744965539 GCF_018294505.1 Triticum aestivum
ACCGGAACTCCTCGAAGGTAGACGTCAGTAACCCCTTGGTCATGACATCGGCAAACTGCTAAGTAGTGGGAAGCACACAAATGCGACCGAGAGCCACCTGCTCACGCACGAAGTGAATATCGAGCTCGATGTGCTTCGTGCGTCGATGATGAATGGGGTTGGCGGAGAGGTACACAGCAGAGACATTGTCACAGTACACAAGAGTGGCACGTGAAACGTCATGATGAAGTTCCTGAAGAAGTTGCCGCAACCAGGAACACTCGGCAACGGCGTTAGCAACAGCCCGGTACTCTGCCTCAGCACTAGAACGGGATACCGTGGGTTGTCGTTTCGACGACCAGGAGACGAGGGAGGGCCCCAAGTAAATGCAGTAGCCGGAGGTGGAACGACGAGTGTCCGGACAGCCAGCCCAGTCAGCATCGGAGTAGGCAACCAAGTCGGTGGAGGAGTATGCTGTCAAGGTGAGCCCAAGGGACATAGTGCCGCGGATGTAGCATAAAATCCGCTTCACCAGGTTCCAATAACTGTCACGGGGTGCATGCATGTGGAGACACACCTACTGAACGGCGTACTGCAAATCCGGTCGTGTGAGGGTTAAGTACTGAAGGGCGCCGAAGATAGACCGATAAAACGGACCACCCGGTGCTGGAGAACCCTCAAGCGCTGAGAGCTTGGCCTTCGTGTCAACAGGTGTGGCAGCGGGCTTGCAGTTAAGCATGCCGGCGCGCTCAAGAAGCTCATGGGCGTACTTCTGTTGATGAAGGAAAAACCCGTCGGAACGCCGAATGACCTCAATGCCGAGGAAGTAATGAAGCGGCCCCAAATCCTTCAGGGCGAACTCGGTGCTGAGACGAGCAGTGAGCTGGTCGAGAAGCTGCACCAAGGAGGCCGTGAAGATAATGTCGTCGACGTAAAGTAGGAGGTAAGCAATCGCCAATCCATGATGGTACACGAACAGGGAGGCGTCGGAGCGAGTAGCTCGGAAGCCTAACTGCTGAAGAAAGGTGGCGATGCGCTGGTACCATGCTCTCGGCGCCTGCTTCAGTCCATAGAGGGACCGAGAGAGCAGGCACACGTGCTCAGGATGGTCGGCGTCGACGAAGCCGGTTGGCTGCTGGCAGTAGACCTGTTCGGCAAGATGGTCATGGAGGAACGCGTTGGAGACGTCCAGCTGATGAACCGGCCAAGCACGAGACATCGCAAGCTGGAGGACGGTGCGGATCGTGCCCAGCTTGACGACCGGAGCGAAGGTGTCGGTGAAGTCAACTCCGGCATGTTGTCGGAAACCGTGAACCACCCAACGAGCCTTATACCGCTCAAGGGTGCCGTCGGGTCGGGTCTTATGCCGGAAAACCCACTTCCCGCTAATGATGTTGGCGTGGCGGGAGGTGGGACGAGCTTCCAGGTGCGGTTGCGTTTCAACGCATCGAATTCCTCCTGCATGGCGGCGAACCAGTTGGGGTCGCGGAGGGCAGCCCGAACGGACGACGGAACCGGCGATAGTGAGGAGGAGGAGGCCGTGCAGAGATACTCCTCCGAGGGATAGCGCGTGCTGGGCCGAAGAGCACCGGTGCTGGAGCGCGTGGTGATGTAAAGCGGCCGGATGTCCTCAACAGGCTGGTCGGGCGCGGCTGGGGCCGCAGGTGGCAAGGCCAGCGGGGCGGCCGCAGGTGGCGAGACCAGCGAAGAGGCGGTCGGTGCCGCGGGTGGCAAACCCGCAGGCGGTGCAGCGTCCGAGGCCGCAGGTGGCGAGGCCGGGGCGGCTGCGGGCGAGGCCGCACACTACTAGGAAAAGGGATATATACTGGATGGACACTAATGGTGCACCAGCCATGTGGTGCGTCATTAGTATATACTAATGGCGCACCATGTTCAGGTGCGCCATTAGTGTGGAAGACACTAATGGTGCACTAGGGACATGGTGCGCCACTACTGTTGTTTATTTTCTTGCAAAACTACTAATGGCGCATAAACTAGTAATGGCGCACTGTGCCACGGTGCGCCATTAAAATATATACTTCTTTTTTATTTTTTTGCAAAACTTTTAATGGCGCACCAGAAGCAGGTGCGCCATTAGTAACCAGGGTCACTAATGGCACATTTGCATACTATGCGCCATTAGTACCAGGGTTACTATTTTTTTCTTAGTCCCAGGTTTCCCCACTCGATCGAGCCCCCGCCGTCCGCCGCCCACGCGCCCCCGCCCCCGCCGTCCGCCGCCTCCGTCCGCCGTAGCTGCCCACGCGCCCCCGCCGCCTCCCTCTCCCCTTTCTCCCCCTCGAGCGCCGCCTCCCCCCGAGCCCCGCCTCCCCCGCGAGCGCCGCCTCCCTCGCCTCCCTCCCATCCCACCGCCGACGACCGCACGGGGTGCAGTACGAGGAGGAGGGCGGGATCCGTCCGTTGCTTCCGACGGCCGCCTCCGCCGACGAGCCGGGCAGCCACACGCGCCCAGCTCCGCCGCCGCCACCGCCTCCTCGTCTGAGTCGCCGGTGCCGCCGGAGGACGACGTCTTCTCCGTCTGCCACGACCGCTTCCGGATCCCCTGCCAGGCCAACTGCTCCCACTGGTTCTGCAGTTCGTTCCCCACTCCTCCCTCCTCCCTTCCCCGATCCATCTCCACTGTTCCCCCTCCCTCCCAGGAAATTTTGCCACAAATTGCATAGAGGCGTGAGCGTTCGGCTGGTCATGAGAAGCTGCTGCTCCTTCCCTTCGGGTGCGGGGAAGGGGGGCTCTAGATTGCTCAGAATTGCCGACGAGTGTCAGATTCGTTCGATTGTTCAGATCAATGGCGAGCTGCGGAGCCGCATGCCCAGGTCGACAACTTGCCCTTGTTCTCTCCTAGTCTGTCTAGGACGTGCTTGCTCGAATTGATCCGAAATGAGGGTTTAGGGTGGTGTGATTTGCTTGAGGTGAAATATTGGAACTCATATAGTAGTATAACGGGATGACAGGATAGTGGGTACTAGAATCTATCTGCACCACCTGTTTGATAACAAACAGGGTAGTGTCTACTAGAATGTGCACGACAGAAATATCTGTCATATTTCAAGATTGCTTCTCATTATCTGGAGAAATAGGATTTAAAACTGTTTCCTGCAAGTACTGGAGGCGATGAACACATCCCCTTGTGCAGCCATTGTATGAAATTCACCATGATTGCCGATATAACCATCATCTTTTTTTGCGGGAAGATATAAGCATCATCTTGGCTCATCCAATGTCCGCTCACAGGGCCGAAAACAAAATCACATGTGTGCATTCACGTTGAGTTCAGATTGTTTCCACCTGAAACAATGGATGAGTTGCTTTAAGAATTCCATATGCATCCTTGAATCTTGGTTGAATGATACTAATTATCATTTTAAGGACATGTGGCGCTAACTTTGTTCACTAAGAATAAGCAAGTTTGTCTGTCTTCTGTTTATAATCAATGTAATAGTAGATATTACCATAATCAGGGTAGGGTTTCATGGCTAGAAGATATATTGTTGTACAACAATTTGTTACAAATTGCATTTATTGGTATATGTACGCTAGTTTCGTCATATCAGGAGCTTAGGAACTTATCTTGACTAATTTATTATAGAAAGCTGTCAGAGCTCACTTCTAGAAATTAGCAATAGCAAAATGTGGTTAAGATTTAAGGCATCCGGACTAAGCTTTGCGGCCTTTATATCTAATTTTTCATGCATTAATTATGATCATGAGAGCCATGAGATCTTGTTTAGTGCATACACCATTCTTATTTTTTTTCTATCGTTGCTACCCCATCTGGTAATTAGTATATCATGCTACTTTCATCTATGGAAGTATGACTTGTCACTTCTACAAATCGAACCCATCATTTAGTTATGGACCAGTATAATATAATTTGCAGTACTTGGCGTTGAGCAGCTAGCACTGCTGAATCTTAGCAGCAAAAGAGGCCCATTTGCAAATGTAAATTCCTAAGCATATGTTTTGGCATACAAGTATCTCTTTCTTCAAGACCAGTAAATCAACTTGTGATGCTGCTGCTGTACTACTTGGGAATTTTGTGATGCTGCTGCTGTACTACTTGGGTATTTTGTCAACTTGTGATGCCGCTGCTGTACCCCGAGAGGCCCTTGAGTTTGCCGGAATGTCGATTAACTTCCGTTCCGGCAAATTCGGGCACTCCATATGTCCTATTTTCAGCAAAAGGTCATGCTGAAATTTTCCGTGAATTTTAGCATGACTTTGCTAAAAATATGACATATGGGGTACTTGTGACTAATGCATGTTTTATGATCTGTTGTAAAGTTACTAATTGGTCTTTTCTGCTGCTTATCAGAGATGGGGGGAAGCAGCCACCGCCGCTCTGCGACACCGCAGTACGAGTTGGATGCTTCCGAGTTCTTCAGTATCATACTTGGGACTTCATTATCATCCATGACGCAGGTATATAAAACGAGAGATCTCCCCTTCACCCATCTCATTATGATATATATCTGTTGTGTGCTACATCACTCATTGTCCCAAACTGCAGAGGCTGCCTGACAGTTTTATGAACATGCTGGGTGAAGATCCGCCAAATAATGTGAAGCTGCGACAGGCCGGCAGCGGGTTTCGCAGGCAGTGGGATGTGGAGTTGTTGATCAAGGAGGGCCACATGTACTTGTCTCGTGGGTGGGAGAAGTTCTATCATGCCTACGACCTGCGGCTGGGGTACTTCCTTCTCTTCAGGTACGACGACGACGCCACCATGCTCATCGTGAAGGTGTTCAACGCGACTATGTGTCGCATGCGCTACGCTGACGATGATGATGCCGGTACGTTCTGCCTCTTCTTATTCCTCTACATTTGGCTTTGTCTCACATCGATTGTTAAAGGTCATTGTTGCATTTGGACAGGTAATGGGAGCAGCAGCAGCGACACTGGCTACAGCCAAAGCAGCAGCGACTATGGCTGTAGCAAAAGCAACACCGATTCTGGCTTTAGCGAAAGCAGCAGCGATTCTGGCAGCAGCATAGACAACAAGAAGGATGATCCGGACTGGAGTGCGGGAGAAGAGGAGCAGAGTGGGGATGAGGAGCTGCAGGATGACGATGGGCATCAGGCTGAGGATGACCTAGCGCTGGTGGTGGATGACCAAGGGCAAGAGATGGTGGTGGCTGACCATGGGCAAGAGATGGTGGTGGCTGACCATGGGCAAGAGATGGAGGTGGCTGAGGATGACCTAGCGATGGTCGTGCCCGTCCTGCCTGAAGGTGGCCTCGCGATGGTGGTGGTGCCTAACAATGACCACGCACCGGTGGTGGCGCCGGTGATCCCACAGCTGGGCGACATGACCACGCCAATTGTGGTAGAAGACTACATCCCACTGCCTCCACCGCCTAGCCGCTCTTGGCGCATCAGGCTGAGGAAGGAGAAGGAGAAGAACAATGCATGAGAACTGAACTTTGTCAGGTATGTCAGATCTCCAAAATGATATATATATATACTTAGTTACCTATGTTATCTCTAATATGCTTAGTTTTCTATAGGTTAGCTTCATTTTACCTAAGTTGGCTCTAATATGCTAACTTAGAGCTTATATGCTTAGTTTCCTATAGGTTAGCTCCAAAATAACTTATGTTAGCACAAAATGATCAAGTTTACATAATAAGCTTATAGTCTTTCCAAAATGACATAGGTTAGCTTCATTTTACCTAAGTTGGCTCTAATATGTTAACTTAGAGCTTATATGCTTAGTTTCCTATAGGTTAGCTTCAAAATAACTTATGTTAGCACAAAATGATCAAGTTTACATAATAAGCTTATAGTCTTTCCAAAATGACATAGATTAGCTTCATTTTACCTAAGTTGGCTCTAATATGCTAACTTAGAGCTTATATGCTTAGTTTCCTATAGGTTAAATCCAAAATAACTTATGTTAGCACAAAATGATCAAGTTTACATAATAAGATTATAGTCTTCTTCTTATTCTTCTTCTTTTTCAAAATGACATAGGTTAGCTTCATTTTACCTAAGTTGGCTCCAAAATTCTTCTTATTCTTCTTCTAGTGTTCTTCTTCTTCTAGTATTCTTCTAGTCTTCTTCTTCTTCTTCTTCTAACTTCTTGTTTATCATTTTGCAGATTTGATTTAATTCACGGAAGCTTGCATGGATGGAGTGCTTCTTTTCTATTTGTGTTTTTATTTTGTATCAATGTGAAACTTTTGTGAATTGATGGATAACGGTGTTGGATGAACAATGTAAAACTTTTGTAATATGTAACGATGGAACTATGTATTGCCTATGTATGTATATATGATGGAACTTGTGTGTTGGCTATGATTGTTATATGGATGCTTGTTGTATATATATGTGTTGGATATCTCATATGTGAAATAGTGACCTGAGATTAAGAAAAAACAAAAAAAATAAAAAAAATTGTTACTAATGGCGCACTACCATGTGGTGCGCCATTAGTATAGCAGACACTAGTGGCGCACTGTGGGCAAAACTAATGGCGCACTGCATGGTGCGCCATTAGTAAAAAATACTAGTGGCGTGATACTAATGGCGCACCAGTACACTAGTAGAAAAAGGGTCAAATGTGAGACACATTAGTCCCGGTTTGTAACAGAACCGACACTAATGTGTCCATTAGTGCCGGTTCCAACGGCTAGGCGGGAGGAGCTCTTTAGTACCGGTTCGTGGCGAACCTTTAGCACCGGTTCGTGCCACGAACCGGTACTAAAGAAAGTGGTGGCAGGATGTTGTCAGAGTGGGGCCCGTCCAGCACCTTTAGTACCGGTTCGTGGCACGAACCGGTACTAAAGGTCGTCCTATATAAACCCTTCGTCCACACGCACTCTGTTCTTCCCCCTTTCCCCTCTCCCTCTCCTCTGTTCTTCCCTTCTTCCTCTCGAGTTCATCACAAAATTTGGCCCAAATTTGTCAAGATTTGGAGGCCCCCATCCATTCAAATGATCACCAAGGTTAGCAACTTTGTCCTTTCATCTCTCATTGCTAGATTAGCTCTTGCATTGGTTTATATAGTGATTAATTGTGGGTTTTAGTAATTTGGGAGGAATTATATGTGGTAGTATTTGATTTATATGCAATTTGAGGTCAAAATAACACTTAGTTTGCATATGTAGGTGTGTTTTACTTAGTGCCTTCTAAATCTCCGTCGTAACCACCGTCGATCGCCCGCACCGTCCCGTCGCCGGCACCACCTTGTGGTGAGCCTCTTGTTCATGAAATTTTATATAAAAAAAATGATGTTTGTGTGATTTGGATATATAGTTACTCGTATAATTATCTTACCCGTACGTTGTTTGTTATACATAGTGCCATGGTTTTGATATCCGTCCCCGTCGGCCCTTGTCCTTGTTATGATTCGGATGTGGTATATTCTCTTTTAAAACTATTTGTTGCATTTTGTGTTTATGACAAATTATGCCCATCAAGTTGACATAGATATTTTTATCTAGGAGGTATGTGAACCGGAAATTCCAACCGACCCTATTGTCGAGAGGTTAAATTTAGTTGAAAGAGAAAACGAGTACTTGAAAGAAAAATTGAAAAGAATTGAGGGGGAGAAGATGGAATTGGAGTTGCATGTTTCCGATGTCGTCGATGATCACAAGATCAAGATGGAGAAAATGCGCTTGAAGATTAGAAAGATTAGAAAATATGCCATCGATAGTGAGGCTTGGTACCATTATGCTGTTGGATCAATTGTTACCTTAGTTGCGATCTTGATCGCATTTGTTGTTGCATTTAAATGCTTTAGCTAGAGAGTTATTCGTTTGTTGCATTTAAGTGTTGTATGAACTTTATGTATGAACTTGTATTAATTTGGTCTATTCGGTGTTCTGTAATGAAGATGAGCCGGCAATGGATGTACGATGACCGATGCTCTCCCCAGTTCGTTGAGGTTGTGCATACTTTTCTGCTTGCGGCTGAGTCAAACAAGCGGGCGGATGGTTTTATACCTTGTCCATGTGCTGGTTGTAAGAATGGTCGCAATTACTCTACTTCAAGAACCATTCACGTCCACCTGTTTGAGTCCGGTTTCATGCCCCACTATAATGTTTGGACCAAGCATGGAGAAAGAGGGGTTATGATGGAAGACAATGAAGAAGAAGAGGACGACGAAAGCTATCCTGGCCATGGGTTCTCTGAATACAATGATACAACAATGGGGGAAGAAGCTGAGCCGGTAATGCGGGAAGAAGCTGAGCCGGCAATGCGTGAAGAAGCTGAAGAAGAGGCATCAGATGAGCCCGTTGATGATCTAGGTCGGGCCATTGCCGATGCAAAGAGAAACTGCGCAAGTGATTTGGAGAAGAAGAAGTTGCAGCGCATGTTACAGGATCACAAAAAATTGTTGTACCCGAATTGCGTAGGTGACAAGAAAAAGCTGGGCACCACACTGGAATTGCTGCAATGGAAGGTAGAGAATGGTGTATCTGACAAGGGATTTGGAAAGTTGCTGGTAATGATAAAGGATATGCTTCCAAAGGACAACGAAATGCCCGAGAGTACGTACGAAGCAAAGAAGGTTGTCTGCCCTCTAGGGTTAGAGGTGCAGAAGATACATGCATGCCCTAATGATTGCATCCTCTACCGCGGTGAGTACGAGGATTTGAATGCTTGCCCGGTATGTGGTGCATTGCGCTATAAGATCAGCCGCAATGACCCTGGTGATGTCGAGGGCGAGCGCCCCAGGAAGAAGATTCCTGCCAAGGTGATGTGGTATTCTCCTATAATACCACGGTTGAAACGTTTGTTCCAAAACAAAGAGCATGCCAAGGCGATGCGATGGCACAGAGAAGACCGTAAGAAAGATGGAAAGTTGAGAGTACCCGCTGATGGGTCGCAGTGGAGAAAATCGAAAGAAAGTACGGGAAGGAGTTTGCAGATGACGCAAGGAGCGTATGGTTTGGTCTAAGCGCAGATGGCATTAATCCTTTTGGGGAGCAGAGCAGCAACCATAGCACCTGGCCTGTGACTCTATGTTTGTATAACATTCCTCCTTGGTTATGCATGAAGCGGAAGTTCATTATGATGCCAGTGCTCATCCAAGGCCCTAAGCAACCCGGCAACGACATTGATGTGTACCTAAGGCCATTAGTTGAAGAACTCTTACAACTGTGGAATGGAACAGGTGTACGTGCGTGGGATGCGCACATGGGGGAAGAATTTGACCTAAAGGCATTGCTGTTCGTGACCATCAATGATTGGCCTACTCTCAGTAACCTTTCAGGACAGACAAACAAGGGATACCGCGGATGCACGCACTGTTTGGATGATACCGACATTATATATTTGAATAGTTGTAAGAAGAATGTGTACCTGAGACATCGTCGATTTCTTCCGAGCAGGCATCCCGTAAGAAAGAAAGGCAAGCATTTCAAAGGTGAGGCGGATCACCGGACGAAGCCTCGCCACCGTACTGGTGCTGATGTACATGATATGGTCAAGGATTTGAAGGTGATATTTGGAAAGGGTCCTGGCGGACAACCTGTTCCGAAGGACGCTGACGGACGCGCACCCATGTGGAAGAAGAAATCTATATTTTAGGACCTGCCATATTGGAAAGACCTAGAGGTCCGCTCCGCAATCGACGTGATACACGTGACGAAGAATCTTTGCGTGACCCTGCTTGGCTTCTTGGGCGTGTATGGTAAGACAAAAGATACACCTGAGGCACGGGAGGACCAGCAACGTATGCACGGAGGAGAGGGCATACATCAGGGTCATGCAGGCTACGCTCTTACCAAAGAAGAGAAGGAAATCTTCTTTGAATGCCTGCTCAGTATTAAGGTACCGTCTGGCTTCTCGTCGAATATAAAGGGAATAATAAACATGGCAGAGAAAAAGTTCCAGAACCTAAAGTCTCATGACTGCCACATGATTATGACGCAACTGCTTCCGGTTGCATTGAGGGGGCTTGTACCGGAAAACGTTCGATTAGCCATTGTGAAGCTATGTGCATTTCTCAATGCAATCTCTCAGAAGGTAATCGATCCAGAAATCATACCAAGGTTACAGAATGATTTGGTTCAATGTCTTGTCAGTTTCGAGTTGGTGTTCCCACCATCATTCTTCAACATCATGACGCACGTCCTAGTTCACCTATGCGAAGAGATTAACGTTTTGGGTCCTGTATTTCTACACAATATGTTCCCCTTTGAGAGGTTCATGGGAGTCTTAAAGAAATATGTTCATAACCGTGCTAGGCCAGAAGGAAGCATCTCCAAGGGCCATCAAAATGAGGAGGTCATTGAGTTTTGTATTGACTTTATTCCTGACCTTAAGCCGATTGGTGTTCCTGAATCGCGGCATAAGGGCAGACTGGATGGAAAAGGCACGATAGGAGGGGAACAAATAATATGTATGGACGGACATTCTCTCACTGAAGCACACTACACAGTTCTACAGAATTCCGCCTTAGTGGCTCCGTATATGGATGAACACAAGAATTTGCTACGCTCCAAACACCAGGAGCGGTCTGATGACTGGATTACACGTGAACAAACCAGGAGTTTCGCTAGCTGGTTGCAGACACGTACCATGCATGACACCTCTATTGAAGAAGACCTGTACTTGCTGTCCCAGTTACCATCTTCGAATATAATGACTTTCAAAGGGTACGAGATAAATGGTAATACATTTTACACGATCGCCCAAGATAAGAAGAGCACCAACCAAAACAGTGGTGTCCGCTTTGATGCAGAAACCAAGATGGGAAAGGAAACATATTATGGTTATATACAGGACATATCGACGTGGTTTAAAGGTCCCTTTGTTTCGGTGCAAATGGGTCAATATGACACGAGGCGGGGTAACGGAAGACCCGCAGTACGGAATGACAACAGTGGATCTCAACAATCTTGCGTATGCAGACGAACCATTCGTCCTAGCCAATGATGTGGCACAGGTTTTCTATGTGAAGGACATGTCTACCAAGCCAAGAAAAAGAAAAGATAAGGAAGCGAATGCATCGTACGATGTGCCAAAGCGGCACATAGTTCTTTCTGGGAAGAGAAACATCGTGGGAGTGAATGACAAGACAGACAAGTCAGAAGATTATGAAAAGTTTGATGAAATTGCTCCATTCACGATGAATATTGACCCGAGCATCCCGTTAAATGATGAAGATTTTTCATGGTTACGGCGCAAAGGGACACACGCGAAGAAAAAGTTTCACACCAAAAGATCTGGGATGTGATCGGCTTCACTATCATCACTTTCTTCTGTGTTTCACACCCAGAGGGGAATCTCTGTAATAGTTAGGGTAGTTATGTGTTTTGGCATTTGAAACGCGAAGAAATTTTATGTGCAAACAAATTCTTTCATGCCTTCACTGATTTTTAAAGTTAAGTTATTCACAAACTAGTGATTCACACTAATTTCAAATAATTCAAAACAAGGTTGTTAGAATCGCGATTCTGTTATACGATTCTACGACTTTACGATCCAAACTTACCCATCTGATTCTACGATTTTAGTTCATAAAATCTACGTTTCTACGATCCTAGTAGTGAAGATTCTACGATTTACGATTCTACCATCAGAGCTCCGATCCGATTCAAAATCGCGATTCTGACAACCTTGATTCAAAATTTAAACTATTCAAATTTGAAAACTACGGGCACTAACAGAAAGTTTGTAATTTTTTGTACCTAAAGCAAACATATTCACAAAGAAACTCTAAATACACAAAAAAACAACACAAAAATAAATAAAGCAAAAAAAAGCCCGCCTACTAAGCCAGAGCGGCCTGCATACGACTAGAAACCCAACCTGTTGTTGGACCAGGATGCAGGCCTGCAAAGGCCAAGTGGGCCCACAGGGCAGCAAAGAACACGTAGGCCCAGTAGGCCTTCTTTGGAGAGGAGCTCGAGAGAGCGACCGCACGGGGGTTTATAAACCAGTGCGGTCGCCCCTCGGCTAGCGAGGTGGGACTAAACATGCCGCACCGCACCTGCGCCAGCGCACCTCCTATATAAACAACACTTACGAAAATTTCAGTTTCTCATCTGGCTTCTTCTCCTCTGTACGCCCCGTCTCCGTCGTCGCCGCCCCCGTCGCCGCCCCGTCCCCGTCGTCGCCGCCCCGTCGTCCCCGTCCCCGTCGTCCCCGTCGTCACCGCCGCCCCGTCCCGGCCCGTCCCGCGCCATCCCCGTCGTCGGTGCCGCCCTATACGGCCCCGTCGTCGTCGCCGCCCCGGCCCGTCGTCCGTCCCCGTCCCCGTCGTCGCCGCCCCGTCCCTGTCCCCGTCGTCGTCATCCCCGTCGTCGTCACGCCCGTCGCCGTCCCTGTCGCCGCGCGCCTGGCCCCCGTC
>NC_057813.1:744965985-744968757 GCF_018294505.1 Triticum aestivum
AGAAATATTAGAAATGTTATAGAAATGTTAGTTACATATAGCATTGTTAGAAATGTTATAGAAATGTTAGTTATATAGAAATGTTAGAAATTTTAGTTATCAAAATCCAATCATTAAAAAAATGTTACTTTTTGCGGGCATATAGCTAGTATTTGTTCTCGACGATGCCCGACCCGCATCCTCGCCGTCGACACGTCCACGATGACGTCCGGCTGACCAATGTCCGGGACTGGGCTCCGCCGGGCTGGCACTGGGAGATGCTGCCTGGAGAGGCGCGCCGCTTGATGAGGAACCCGGCCCCGGGTCCTGTCGTCGACCCTGATCTCGTTTGGTGGCGTTCGCGTGGGCCAGTTTCGGTGCGGAGGGAGCCGGCCCAGCCAGAGGTGGTACGTCGCAGTGTCAGGGAGGAGGACGAGCACGTCCATTGCTACATGGTTGCGTTAGAGGGCGGCAGGTTCTCCAATACCTGGCAGTTTCTTCAGGGATCTCACTTCAGCTATGATCCTGTGAGGGTTCCTTCTCTTTGGGTGTCCACCGCCCGCGCCGCAGGAACCACGAGTGTCGTAGATTCTTCTATATTATTTGATCTTTATTAGCTACCTAGCCAGTGATGTATTCGAGATCATATCTATTATTCGAGACGATGTATTCGAGATTATATCTATTATTCGAGACGATGTTTTCAAGATTATATCTATTATTCGAGACGATGTATTCGAGATTATATCTATTATTCGAGACGATGTATTCGAGATTATATCTATTATTCGAGACGATGTTTTTGAGATTATATCTATTATTCGAGACAATGTATTCGAGATTATATCTATTATTATTCGAGACGATGTAATTTGAATACTAAATTGTTTTATATTTCTTTTGGATTAGTTAAATAAAAGCTATGGCGGACAATACCGGCAGAGAGGGAGAACATGCCATGTTCGATATGATACGCCATCCTCACAGGCCAGATGATGATCAGAATGAAGAAGATTATGACGGCTCCAAATTTCTAAACAACACCGGAGAGGGTGATATGATATTCGATCGCGACGACCGAATTGATGAAGTCATGAACTATGATTATGATGATGACGAAGAAAATGTTGATCTTGAAACAACAAAGACCGGCGAGGTATATATATTTATATAAGCAGGCATCTGGTGATCATCACATGTTTTAAATGACTTGAAGATATATTATCGAATCGATCTTTGTTCTTTCAGCCATCCGGATCGAGCAAATCTTTAGGCAAAAGGACGAAACGAGGCCCGAACAAAAAGTTGAAGGAGGGCGTAAAGTACAATATTGAGGCAATCAGACCTAATGGCGAACCATTAGCGTCTAAGAAGATTGCGGACAAGTTCGTTCGTCAGTGCGGAGTTGTTGTGAAGGACCAACTCCCGATCTCCCTTCAAGAATGGAGAGAGCCAGCAAAAGACAAAAGACAAAAAGACAAAAATGACGTTGCTCCACGTCCAGATGTTACTTTTGTCGACAAAAGACAAAAAGATCTGCTTTGGGATACTCTCATGGAACATTTCACCCTACCAGATCATTTCACAGAAGTAGATGTGCAGAAAGTCAAGGACGCTGCTCTTAGGAAGATGGCGATTGCATTCAAGAACCACAAGAATCGTGAATGGGACAAGTACGTCAAGGGAGGAAGGAAGACTCCAGTATTCGAGGGAACACTAGAGAACCAACGTGCTCATTGGGATGATTTCGTGAAATTCAAGGATTCGGAATTAGCTAAGGAACGGTCGAGAAGAAACAAGAAGAATGCCGAAAAAAAGGATAAGTTCCATAAGCTGGGGCCAGGTGGCTATGCGGTGGCAATGCCTAAGTGGGATAAGTCTGACAAAGAGATGGAGGATGCAGGTGCCACTCCGGTTACTAAGAGCTGGGCCCCCAGGTGCAGGACTTGGTTCTATGCGCATGGGGGGGAGTTGGACCCGAAGACAGGCAATGTTTCGACGAGGGCAAGTCTGAAGGGAGCCGACGATGCGATACTTGTTGCAATAGAAGAGGCACGATCGGGGGTGTTCCAGCCCAATAGAGAGAACGACGAGCTTACGCGTGCCCTGGGAAATCTTGAACACCCGGGAAGAACACGAGGCAAGGGCGCTATTCCGTGGTATGATGGGTTTTCAGACTGGAACATCGACTACAGAACCCGTGCGAGAAAGAAGATTGCGGAGGAGAAGAAGAGGAAGATGGAGGAGGAGCAGAGGAAGCGGGACTATGAACGCCTTCAAGGCCTAGAAGCAAGTCAAGCGGAATTGGCAGTCAAATTCCAGCGGCAGCAGGAGCAGATCGACTCACTTACCCATCAAAGGGGGTCTCAGCAGCTGCAGCAGCCAGCGAATGATCCAGCATTGGATAGCACCGCCCCATCCATGCCGAGAAGCAGCGTGGGTTCTGCCCCGGACGACGCAATGCTGGATAGATACCCCGTGGATGACATCATGGAGAACACTAACTGCGAGCTACACGTCAAAATGAAGAACATATCCATGAAGGTGGCGGACGCCGTTGCTTTTACAAATCCCCCCAAGGCAACCTTCCATTGCAACCCGATTCCAGCGGGCTATGCTCGTGTCTTGGTTGATGAGGTGGTGGACCCATATTCGGAGCTACAGCTTGACATTCCTGGAGGTGACGACGAGCACTTTCTCGGAGAGGCCAAACATCGTATCATCCTATGGAAAAAGGATTGCATCATCTTTCGAAGGCCACCGACACCGCGTCAGCCGACTCCTCGTCGAAGT
>NC_057813.1:744969076-744971494 GCF_018294505.1 Triticum aestivum
CCAAGTCCGGCAAAGTGTCAGGCCACTCCTCCTCCAAGTCCGGCAAAGTGTCAGGCCACTCCTCCTCCTCCAAGTCCGGCATAGCATCAGACGTCCACTCCTCCTCCAAGTCCGGCACAACCTCAGGCCACTCCTCCTCCAAGTCCGGCACAACCTCAGGCCACTCCTCCTCCAAGTCCGGCACAGCTTCAGGCCACTCCTCCTCGTCCAACTCAGCCCCGTCAGCCGTCTCCGCCGCCTAAGCAATCGCAGAAGAGACACCCCGCAGCTATGGTGCGTAGCGGTACGAGTCGAGGTAGTATAGGAAGTACAGGCAAAGGCAAGCAATATAAATATGGTCCAAGCCTCACGCCTCTTCCGCAGAGGCCTTATGACAAGTCCGAGGAGGAAAACGCAGGAATATCGAAGGCCGAGGTGGAAGCCTATTTTGCACCGAAACCGCCACCGCCGCCAAGGGAGAAAGTGCCTGAGGAAACGATTGACCACTTCATTCGTATGGCTCAACCACCAGCTCTCAAGCCCGTTGACACAGACTATGAGCGCCACATCAGGAAGTTAAATCGAGCACGTCTACAGAAGGAGGCGAGCTCGGGATCGAGCAAACAACAAGAAGCTGTCAAAAAATGCGGGAAAACCATTCCCCAGCTGGGAGAACAGGCGGCGCAATCGATCCCCTCGCTTGTTGTGCCAACAACACGTGACAATACGCGCGCCCAATATTATTGTGGGCAAACAGTTTACGTTCCCGAGGTGGGCAATGTGGTAATAACCAAGGACCATATAATGCAGGCTGAAGTTCTCAACATCACTGTTGGACAACTCCTCGAGATCGAGCCCATGCCTGTGCTTAGAGAGGATGAAATAAAATGGAAATATGTCCGGGGCCAACCTTTGGTCAAGCCAGACAAGGTCAAGAACCTCCCAACGAGAATGTATGAATTGCATCAATGGTACATGAACATTACCAAGATTTCCAATCGATTGTCCCTCATGGTGAATGTCAAGGAGGAGCATTACTTCCATGAGAAAGCTCTGTCCGTTGAGTATTCTGAACTGTTTTAGTTATACAATCAAGATGCACTCGACAAATCTATCGTCAGTTGCTATTGTTTGTAAGTGATTTCTTTCTGTAATTTAAGTCTCAAGCTAGCTGTAGTGATCCTTTTGATCAATCATTACCTGTAATTATCCTCACTATATTCTTTTCTGTGGTATATTATGTAGGATGAAGATGTATGAAATGAGAAAAGGTGGACGTTTTGGCATTGGGTTCATTGACCCAAACACCGTTAATGAATACACAGGGCTAATAAATCCACATCATCAAAAGGCCGTAGAGGACAACATGCTAGAGTTCTTGAAGCGCCTCAAATACAATGAAGATATACTAGTTCCTTACAACTTCCAGTGAGTCACACTGTCTTGTACTACAAATTCTCTGTTTTTGCCTACTAGCTAGCTACATGTTTTTGCTTACATATGCCCGGTTAATTAAGACATGCAAACGTGTGTGCATGCAGATTTCACTAGGTCTTGTGTATCATTAAAGTTGACGCCGGAACAGTTGAAATACTGGACTCACTACTCAAAGAAAAAACTGACTATAACATCTCGTTTGGGATAGTCAACAGGTAATTTCAATCATTATTAACTATATATCTCGGCCTATTTAGTTCGTCATTTCATGATATGAACTATTTAATAACCCCTTTATTCATTTTCTTTGTCGGCGGGCAGGGCTTGGGCAAGGTTCATCAGCGTCACGGAAGGCGAATGGAAAAAAAGCTTAAATGGTTTCGACCCAAGGTAAGTAATTAAGTAGTACTAGCTAGCTAGCTAGCTGCCATATCTTTAATTATCATGCTTGATTTAATTATTATCTAATCAAATTCCATTCTCGTAAAGGCCCTGAAGCAGGCGCAGGGGACTGATCTGTGCGCATTCTGCGTTTGCGAGAAAATTCGCATGATGGCGTCCGAAAGGAGTAGATCTCAAAGACAGGAATGGGTACGCTTGTCAGAACACTATTCACAATTTTTACACAATTATCGATATCTAGTCACACAACTAATACACATGCATATTGATCTCCTTCTTAACAGTTCAAAGAGGTGCGGGAGAAGCTCCTAGAAATGGAGCGCGTAGAAGCACTTCAAGAGGAAATAGCGGGATTTTTGCTCGACCAGGTCATAAATCCGAAGGGAGAATACTATTACCCGCTACCGCCCCATGAAAACCACTTCCAATTGTCATCATGCTCCGAAGGCACCAATTAGGCTAATGCCACTGGCTCCGAAGGCAACATGCATATATGTAGGAGAAATTGTATATAGCTATGCATGTGTGTATGTGTGAATTAATTAATATGGTGGTTTGTGAGACATTGATGATATATATATGCATGATGATTGGTTCTAC
>NC_057813.1:744971906-744982654 GCF_018294505.1 Triticum aestivum
GGCACTAAAGGGCCTTACGAACCGGTGCTATTGCCCGGTTCTGCACTAGTGGTAGTGCGCCATTAGTAGGCAAAATCGGTGTGCCATTAGTAGGCCTTTTCCTAGTAGTGGCAGGTGGCGCGCCCGGGGCCGCTGTGGGCGAGGCCGCAGGTGGGGGCGCGTCCGGGGCAGCTGCAGTCGAAGCCGCAGGTGGCCGACGCGAGCCAGACGAGGCGCCCGGGGTAGAGGCGCGCGAACCCGAAGTCGATGAGGGCGAGGTCGCGGAGTGGCCCGGTGTCCAGACGTCCAAGCCGCTCTGTACGCCAACAGAGTCGCCAAGCTCGGAGATGGTCAGACCGGGGCGGCCGCCGCGAGAGGCGGGTAATACGGCAGAAGGCACGCCGAGGGGAGGCGGGGTCGACGAAGTCGGTGCATCCGAGGGAGGTACCTGCTAAAACGGAAACACTTTTTTGTCAAAGTAAACATGCCTCGAAGTGATCACCTGATGAGAGACGGGGTCGTAGCACCGGTAGCCCTTTGTGTTGGAGGGGTACCCAAGAAAGATGCAAGCGAGGGACCGTGGAGCAAGCTTATGGGGGGCAGTGGAGGCGGTGCTAGGGTAGCAGAGGCAGCCAAAGATGAGAGGATCATCGTATGAGGGAGGAGTCCCATAGAGCAACTGATGCGGCGTATAGTTCCAGCGAACACGACAGGGCCGGATGTTGACAAGGAGAGTCGCGGTAGCGAGAGCATCGGGCCAGAAGCGGGGCGGGATGTTGGCATGGAATAAGAGGGTACGGACGCAATCGTTGAGAGTGCGGAGTACACGCTCTGCCCGCCCATTTTGCTGTGAGGTGTAAGGACATGTTAGACGAAAAACAGTACCATGTGTGGTGAGGAGGTTACGGACGGCAAGACTATTGAACTCTTTCCCATTGTCTGTTTGAAACGCAAGAATGGGGCGACCAAAGTGCGTAGAGACAAATGAGTAAAAAGATGTGAGTATTGAAAAAACATCCGATTTCTGCCGAAGGGGAAAAGTCCACACATAGTGTGTAAAATCGTCTAAGATGACAAGATAATAAAGATAGCCCGAGTTGCTCACAATGGGCGATGTCCAAACATCGCAATGTATCAACTAAAACGGATAAGCCGTAATAGTGGTAGAGTTGCTAAAGGGTAGACGCACATGTTTGCCAACACGACAAGCATGACAAGTATGGTCATCGACCTTATTACAAGTGAAAGAAAAACTACGAAGAATGTGACGAAGCGAGGCGTGATTAGGGTGACCCAAACGAGCGTGCCAGAGGTCCACACCGGCGGAGAGGGCGACAGGAGCGGCGTCGGTGGAGGATGGTGGGTGGACCGGGTAGAGTTCATCCGGGCTGTCACATCGGTGAAGAACCATCCTGGAACGGGCGTCCTTCACAGGAAAACCACAACTGTCAAATTCAACCGTAATTGGATTTTCACGAGTAAGACGGCGAACAGAGACAAGATTTTTGATTAGTTCAGGAGAAACTAAGATATGAGACATGTTAATGGGTGTACTAGAAGACGGAAAAGAAGTAGAACCAACATGTGTAATGGGAAGGGAAGAGCCATCGCCGAGAGTAATGCGAGTGGCGGTGTTGGTGGGAAAGAAAGAGGTGAGGTTACCCAAGTTGGAGGACATATGTGCGGTAGCCCCGGAGTCCATGAACCAGTCACCGCCACCAGTGTAGGTTTTGGGGGTGGGGGCCGACTGCAGCGCCGCGAGAAGAGACGGGTCCCAAGGCAGCGAGGCCGGGGCCGAGTTGTAGAGGCCGGCGCCGGGCTGCGACGGCGCAAAGGGCCGGCAGCGGTGGATAGGCCGGGTAGGCCCCGGGCTGCTGGAACACCGCGAAGGCCGTAGGTGGCTGCGGGACGGCGTGGTAGGCTTGGTGCTGCGTTGGCCGAGGACCCAGGATGCCGGGGGCGGTGGGGCGGGGAACCGGCATAGAGTATGCATGGACGACGCCGGTCCAAGGGTTTTGCCCGTAAGCCCACGGCACCACGGGCTGCTGCTGTTGCTGGACGCGGGGCGGCCCGACGGGGTTGGGCGCCCGCTGCTGGCCCTTGCGGCCTCCCTTGCCGCGGCGACCGCCGCGCTCGTTGGAGGGAGCCGGCTGCGGCGCCCCCTGTTGGGGGTACGAGAAGGGCGGCTGGGGCGGGAAGGGCGCCGACGGCTGTTGGGGAGCCGCGCCACGCGACGTGCCGGTGGCGAGGGCAGTGTGAACCGCCTGGGCCCTCATCTTCTTCATCCGGCGTTCCTCCAAACGCAGGTAGGCGACGACCTTAGGAAAGGTCGGGTTGGGGATGAGCGTGAGGTTGGCAGCTGCGTGGGTGAACTCCTCGTTGAGGCCGGCGACGAGGGTGCTGAGAAGAAGGTCGTTGGAGACGTTCTCGCCGATGTCGCGGAGCTCGTCACAGAGGCGCTTGAGGCGCATGCAAAAGTCGTCCACGGAGGAACTGTTTTGATGGCACCCAAAGAACTCCTGTTGGAGAAGAACGAGCCGCTGTAGCCGATTGTCGGTGAAGAGGCTATTGAGCTTCGTCCAAACGGCGTGTGTGTCATCGCCCTCTTGCACCACCGTGTAGAACAGGTCCTTGGAGATGGTGAGGAAGAACCAGCGAATGAGCGTTGCCTCAACCAATGACCACTCGGCGTCAAACGCCATGGCCACGACGTCAACGGTGCTGTTGATGTGCTCCTGAAGGTGGAACTCACGAAAAACAAGGTTAAAGTGAGTCTTCCATGCATAGTACGAGGAGTCCTCCTAGGAGAGACGGATGGGCACACGGGCGAGGATGTCGACATTGCGGATCACTTCGGCGGGGATGGGAGCAGGGCCGGCGAAGGCGTTGGAGGATTGGGTGGCGCCGGAGGAGGAGGAGGAGGAGGATGACATGGTGGCGTGCGGCTAGGGTTCGGTGGAGGTAGAGGGAGAGGGAGAGGGAGGGAGGATGGCAGCGGGGTTGGGTTGCGGCGGCAGAGGGACTGCGGCGGCAAGGGGCGGCGGCGGCACCTGGCGGCGGCGGCAGGAGTGCGGCGGCGGCTCAGGTGCGGCGGCGGCGGCGGAAGCGTGTTTAGGAAGAAAACTCGGTATCTGATACCATGTGGAATATGCGATATGCTCATTGATCGTATGGCGTAGCATATATAGAGTACAAGGGCAAGAATATCTCAACCGTATCCGCTATACAGGGAAAGGATCGGGAGATATCCGTAGACTAGGAAACAATAAAAAGAAGATCCTAGCTGCCTAAGTACATGTGATCATGAGTATCTCAACAAGTACAGACACAAGCGCTCATATACACGCGCATACACTCGCCCTCTATGAACGCACACACGTACACCCTACCCCTATGAGCATCCCAAAAGACTGAGCGGTGGAGGAGGCTTCGCAGCCCAAGGATAAGGCCGACGGGGAGCATTGTGTGGGCCCAGTAGGTGACACGCGTCGCGCGGGAGGAGAAGTTTACGCGAGAGATAAATTAGTCGGTTGAAACAGATCGTGTTCCTTTGTTGGAGATAAACTTGAGTTCTTCACGACCGGATCGAGTTGAATACAATACGAATACGTATGCACGTGGACTTGTTTGGAATAGAATAAACCCTAACGAACGAACGAGGTTGTTGCTCATCTCGACCCGTACTCAGTGGATCGATAGATCACATCATCATCATGGGCCTTTGCTTCGGCAAGACTGCAACGTCACCCTGGCCGGACCTCCCGCCAGAGCTGGCCGCCAAAATCCTTGCGCGGTTGCTCAGCCACACGGATCGCCTCAGCTTTGGTGCCGTGTGCCACGGCTGGCGCCTCGCCGCGCGACAGCAGGGCTTGCTGCTGCCGCCGTCCATGCCATGGATCAACATCGGCAGCGGCGCGTACATGGATCTTGCTGGCAACGGCAAAACCCGCCGTTTCGCCGCCCCAGAAGGGTACCGTGCATGTGCCACCTTTGGCAGCTGGGTCCTCTATGAGCACGAGCGCTCCTCCCGGTGCTTCCTCGCCGACCCTTTTTCCCCTTCTACGCCGGCCATCGAGGTCCCGTGCCACTACTACTCGAGCGACGACACTGGTGACGGCAGCGTGAGTATGAGATTCTGCAAAGACGACACTTTCCTGAAATGGCCCCTGAAAAAGATGGTCGTGTGCTCCCCTCATCTCGTCGTCGCCACATCCGCCTACAGTGGTCCACTCAAAATTGCATGTTTTCGGCCAAGCAATGAAACAGTGGATCCAACGACGCTTTTATGGTCAGAAGGAGATTACTCGCACGGTCATCAACGCCATGATTGAGACTTCATCTACACGGACATAGCCTTCCACCATGGAAAGGTCTTTGCTCTGAGCTTAGCAGAGAATCTCTTTGCCTTTGATTTGGCCATCGAAGAGATGTCACTATCTCAAACTAGGAGTCGCGTCGAGCATGCCATCAAGGAAGGGCCAGTTGCAGCGGCAGGTGCCGCACTGGACTACGACAGCCACCACCTGATCACGTCTTCGGACCAGCAAAAACTACTAATGGTGCGGTGGCGAATCCCTTTACTGGAAGATTGGACCAAGTTTGATCATCGAATGATGGATCTGCAGGTGTTCGAGGCAGACTTCAAGAAGGGCCGATGGTCCGAGGTCAAGGACTTGGGTGACCAGGCCCTTTTCGTTGGCCAAACCGGATCAAGAGCGCTTGCGGTGGGCGGTTTGTCAGATCAAATGTTCCAAGGGAATCGTGTGTTCATTCTCGGCCATGACTGGGCATGGTTCCGCCCTTGGTGTAAATGTTCCGGCTGCAAAAAACTCGGCTATAAAGCTCCTAGCTATTGTGTGTACGACATGATGAGCGGTGAAGCTAGTTTAGTTTCTTTAGGTGGAGGTCATTGTTCGAAAGAGTTTCCCAATATGGCATGGATTTTTCCCTCGGGGTGAAAAGACCATAACTTTTTTATGTAAAAGGAGGGTAATTTTTCATGTAGTGTAATTAGTCTTTTGAGATAATAAATGCATTTCAACCAGTCAATTAGTAATTTTGTTAGTGAATATACTATGGGTCATCTTTATCTGGCTCGGTCTGGCCCAACTCAGAGATGGATGCCGCCCATGACCACAAAGACGGAAGAGTGCGCATGCGTAGATGCCTGGAACTCTACCTCCTCTGCTCATGTGTTCTTCTCGTCTTCCTCTAGTTCTCTAGTCGAGTGCTAGCTCCTACTTCCTCTACTTAGGTTCATTGGACTTTCCTCATATTTTGGGTCAAACTTTGATCGTAAATGATACCGTCGGGGGCTGAAGTGGATGCAATTTTCTATAAAGTGTAGAACGAATGATTGCTTAGAAAAATTATTATAGATTCAATCCAAACAATCAACATAGAAAAAACTCCTTCAAACATCCGGTTGATTGAATGACGAGTGCTTTAGAAAATTTCGCACCTAAAAAAGACCTTCCTTTTATTATTTTATTATTAACAAGTTGCAACTAATATATTTTTATCTGTGGATCTAAGTAAATCAAAACTAGATAGATTTTAGTAAATGAGCCTAGACATATGTAGCAAATAATAGGCCTTCATAATCATAATGACGGCCCGATAGAGCTATGTCTCAACACTCATTAAGACACGATCCAACTATTCATAGGTCGGCGAGAGTAAATTGTTAGCCCGACTGGAATGACGGCCCGTAGAGTAAATTGTGTCTAAATGCATGGTGAATAGGTTACGACCTTTTCTAGCAGAGCTTATTTCTGAAAATCAAAGTGCCTTCGTTCCTAGAAGGCTTATTACGGATAACTCGATCATTGCTTTTGAATGTATTCATCATATAGAGTCTTTGAAGGAGAAATCACCAGCATTATGTGCTTATAAGCTTGATTTGTCCAAGGCCTATGACCATGTCGATTGGGTTTTCCTAGAAGGCGCTACGCAAGTGGGGCTTCTCTCAAGTTTGGATTTCTCGAGTCATGGCATGTGTCTCCTCGGTTAAGTACTCAGTTAAATTCAATGGCAAGTTATTGGAAACGTTTACCCCTTCCAGGGGGCTTCGGCAAGGTGATCCTTTATCCCCCTTTCTGTTCCTCTTTGTTGTTGATGCTCTCTCGGCCTTGATTAATAGATCCATGGCGGAGGATGGTTTGAAAGGGGTGAAAATCTTGTAGAGCTGCTCCGGAAATCTCCCATCTGCTATTTGCGGATAATTCACTTTTGTTTTTTCAAGCTTCAGAACAACAGGCAAATCTGGTGAAGGTTTTGTTGAACACTTACGCGGCGGCCACAGGCCAATTAATAAATCCCTCAAAGTGCTCCATCCTTTTCTCAGATCATTGCCTGCCAACAATTGCTTCGGAAGTAAAGCGTGTGTTGGAGATCACACAGGAGGTCTTTGAGCCTAAATATTTGGGACTTCCTATGCCGGATGGGAGAATGCATAAGGGGAAATTTGAAACCGTTCAAGAAAGGTTACGAAAAAGATTAGTTGACTGGAGTGAACAATATATGTCATTAGGTAACAAGGAGATTTTAATCAAGTCTGTTGCGCAAGCTATTCCAGCATATGTGATGAGTGTCTTCAAGCTTCCCGCTTCAGTGTGTGATGAGTTAACACGCTTGATGCGTCAATATTGGTGGGGTGTTGAGAAGGGGAAGCATAAAATGGCCTGGCTCAGTTGGGACAAGATGAGATTACCGAAACTTATGGGTGGTATGGGTTTTCGTGATATGAGGGCCTTCAATCAAGCGTTGCTGGCCAAACAAGCTTGGCGTCTTGTCGACACACCAGAGAGTTTGTGTGCGAGGCTACTAAAGGCGAAATATTTTCCTTCCGGGAACTTGCTGGACTCGGTGTTCTCCAATAACGGTTCAGCCGTTTGGAAAGGAATATTGCACGGTCTTGATCTACTTAAAAAAGGAGTTATCTGGCGAGTGGGGAATGGGGCGCTCATACGTACCTGGAGGGATCATTGGATTCCACGGGCGTCCTCCTTCCGCCCTATTACGCCAAAGCGCAATTCTCGCCTGAATTGGGTCTCTGACCTTTTGGATGAGAACGGTGCGTGGCGAGTGGATCAGTTACGAGAGAACTTCTGGCCGATGGATATTGATTACATTATGAAAATAAGGACGTCTCCAAGGCAGCAGTGTGATTTTGTGTCGTGGTTCCCAGAGAAGAGTGGCCAATTTACGGTCAAGAGCGCTTATAAGCTAGCCGCATATGATCATAACACAGCTGTTGCAGGAGGAGCATCATATTCGGCGCCAAATGGGGTGAGGTCAATATGGAATAGTGTGTGGAAATCATCGGTGCCACAGAAAATGAAAATTTTGGCTTGGAAGGTAGTGTCCGGTGCCTTGCCGACGGCTCAATGCAAAAAGTACAGACACCTATCCAAGCGCTCTTTGTGCCCTTTATGCGGGGTGGAGGAGGAGGATGAGTTCCACGCGCTGGTCACTTGTGATAATGCACGCCTCACTTGGTTAAGGATGAGAGCTAGGTGGCCTCTTCCACCAGATGAGTTCCTAGTTAATAATGGCAAGGAGTGGCTGTTGCTTTTGCTTACCAATTGTTCAGAGGAGGTCCGAGATATGGTGATTATGTTGATCTGGCGTATTTGGCAGATGAGGACAGATTATACACACGGCAAGGAAATTCCGCCAGTAGATGTTACGGTGGACTTCCTGGATAGCTATTACAAGTCCATCAAGCTTGCAGGGCGTTTTAGTACAGAGATAATCAAAGGCAAAATGCCAGTTTCAGCTATTGAGTCACGTATTGCATGTACAGCGAGACCCCCTGTTGATCCGTGGCCAGCGCCTCGGCCGGGCAATGTCGCTCTTTCAGTTGATGGGTCCTTTAGTGACTCAGACGGATCAGTTGCTGCTGCTATGATACTCCGGGATGATACAGGTAAAATCTTGTTTGCCGCGTACAGATATATTTTTCATTGCAATGATTCACTGGAAGCGGAGATTCATGCTCTCATGCAAGGGATGGCGTTAGCTATTCAACATACAACGCTACCGGTGGTAGTTTAATCGGACTCGTCTGAAGCTTTGTCAGTCCTATCTAGCAAGAGTCTAATGAAGTCAGCTTATGGTCAATTAGTTCTCGAGATAAAGGAGTTAATGAGTAATAGGAAGTTTGTACCACAGAAAATTCACCGTAGTCCGAATAGTGTTGCAGATCGGTTGGCCAATTATAGCCGCTCCGAGAGGGTCACGGTTGTGTGGTTACATTCGGTTCCACCTTGTATCGAGGACTTATGGCCTCTTGATTGTAACACTGTGAACTTGCAATAAAAACTCCTTTTACCTTGCAAAAAAAAAAACAATGACATTAAACATAAAATGCCTTATCACATCGAAATCATTGTTAATCTTCTCTTCCTGTCTCCGAATAATATTAAAATCACCAGCCACCAACATAGGTAGATATTTCGACCTGCAAATCCTAGCAAGCTTAGCAAGGAAGTTGTGTTTGAGTTCAAGATGTGCTACCCCATAAGCAGTCACAAGAGCCCACGAGAAGACATCATATCTCGAGTAAACATGAAATTTTACCACAAAGTCATCAACCTCCATATTCAGAACCTCAAGTTTAGAATTATTCACACCTTCCCCTCGGGGGTAAGAAGAACGACGAGTAATCAAGACGGCCACATAAGAAGTCCAGAAAAGACGTGGCGAAATTCGAACGACCCGCCTCTATGAGAGTGATGAAGTCCAAATTTTCCTCTTTAAGTATTTGAAAGAAATTGTCTTTTAGCCAAATCCCGAAAACCTCTGCTATTCTAGAAGAGTCATCTCATTCATCATGAAATTTCTTTTTGACGCTTACGTTGCACCGTATATTGCTTCTTAGTGAGGGTACGATGAATCTTTGAAGGTACCAAAGAGTCCACAACATGACTCTCGTAGCCCGAGTTACTCAATCCAAACCCAAATGGCATCTATCAAGAAAAAAAAGGTAACTTGTTTGCAGTGCGGTGCAAGACGGCATTTGTTCGTGCATGTATATTGTGTCATTAGATAGACACACAGTAGAAAAAGTATCAGGTGGTACCTGTTGAATATATCGAGGTTGTGACCCCCGTCTTGTACATCATATCAGTGGCGGTGCCAGGAATTCATTCATGCGTAGTCAATTCAAACTTGTGTAGTCATATGTATGTATTTATGATTTTTTATTCTTAATATATACTTATTGTATGATGTTATTGCCAAAAAACTGTGTAGTCATTTGACTACACAGCTCATGCATGGCTTCGCCACTGCATCATATATATGTGCCTAGTGCACCCGATCAATGTATTGTGTGTTGTACGCCCAAACCTTATCTTCTACATGGTATCTATCGTAGTATGAGCCTAACCTAACCCACTCGGATGGCACTTTTGAGCACTATAAGGCTCGCTGGGTGATCCGTGGTTTTCGGCAGTGTGCTGGAGTTGACTTCACCGAGAAGTTTGCACCGGTTGTCAAACCGGGCACGATCCGCACCGTTCTCCAGCTAGTTGCCTCTCATGGATGGTCAGTTCATCAGATGGACGTCTCCAACGCTTTTCTTCATGGTCACCTTGCGGGGCAGGTTTGCTGTGAGCAACCCGTTGGTTTCGTCGACGCCACTCATCTTGGCCATGTGTGCTTGCTGTCTCGGTCTCTCTACGGCCTCAAGCAAGCCCCTTGCGCCTGGTACCAGCGTATCTCCGGTTTTCTTCAAACACCAGGCTTCCGTGTCACTCGCTCGGATGCCTTCGTCTATCACCCTGGTGACACGACTGCTTACTTGCTGCTTTATATCGACGACATCATCCTGACGGCCTCCTCATCAGCCCTTCTTCAGCAGATTACTCTCCCGCTGCGTGATGAGTTTTCCATCAAGGATCTGGATGCTCTCCATTACTTCCTTGGCATTGAGGTCGCTCGGCGACCCGGTGGCTTCTTTCTTCATCAGCAGAAGTATGCGCATGAGCTACTTGAGCGTGTCAGCATGCTCAACTGCCATCCTGTCGCTACTCCTGTTGGCACGAAGGCGTAGATTTATACTCTCGAGGGTACACCAGCGTCAGACGCTCCATTCTACCGGTCTATTATTGGTATCTGACACTCACCCGACCAGACTTGCAGTATGCTATCTAGTGGGTGTGTCACGATATGCACGCCCCTCGTGACTCTGATTGGACGCTCGTGAAACGGATTCTCCGCTATATCCGTGGCACGATGTCCCTTGGACTAACCTTCACGGCGTCCTCCTCTATGGATATGGTGGCCTATTCTGATGCTGATTGGGCTGACTGCCCCGACACACGTCGCTCCACTTCCGGCTACTGCGTCTACCTCGGTCCCTCCCTCGTCTTGTGGTCGTCCAAGCGACAACCTACAGTGTCGCGCTCTAGTGCGGAGGCCGAGTACCGAGCAGTGGCTAATGCAGTCGCCGAGTGCACCTAGCTTCCACAGCTACTTCAGGAGTTTCATCACGACATCTCGTAGGCCACGGTTGTCTACTGTGACAATGTCTCTGCGGTGTATCTCTCCGCCAACCCCGTTCATCATCGCTGGACGAAGCACGTCGAGCTAGACATTCACTTTGTGTGCAAACAGGTAGCCCTTCGATGCATTTGGGTTCTTCATGTTCCGACCGCACAACAGTTCGCCGATGTGATGACTAAGGGATAGCCTACTTCCACCTTCGAGAAGTTTCGCTCAGTCTCTGTGTCTCTGGCGACGCTTCGACTGCGTGTGTGTGG
>NC_057813.1:744982961-745000121 GCF_018294505.1 Triticum aestivum
ATATTGTGCATGTATATTGTGTCGTAGGCCCACCTCCTAATTTTCCTATATAGTTGAGGTTGTGGCCCCATCTTATACATCATATATACGTGGCTAGTGCACCCGATCAATTCATTGTGAGTTGGACGGCCCAAACCTCATCTTCTAAAGTACCATTCGTTAAGTGCTCCCATGGTACCAACTTTGAAAAGACAAAATTGAATGTTCCGAAAAGAATTCTATTTTTTTATGGATGTTTACAAGATATGTGTCTACAACCCCTAACAAAATCAAATTCAAATTCGAGTTACACATTAAGAAACAAAGAAAGACAAGATTCGGATGTTAATAGTTTCGAATTTGCCTTTGGTCTTTTTTTGGCACTATTCATGCTAGATTTGCCTATCTTGTTTCTCAATGTGCATTTTGAATTTGGACCTGTGATTGTTAGGAGTTATAGATACATTCCATCTGAACATTCACATTTTTAATTTTTTTTGAAATGTTTATAATTCACTTTTGAAATGGGAGCATGGGCGTGTAGGACTCGGTATCACTGGATATTCATACTTTTTTTTAATACCTCATCACTGGATTCTCAGAAACGCACACACCAAAGGTGAAGTAATATTCAAAAAAGACGAGACCAGCCCGCTCTAGACTAGCCAGTTGGTAATTTTTTATAGAAGAAAACTACATGAATACCAAGCGCTCGAGCCGAGACTCGAACATTGATGGGCTGGATGCGAACTTCTCCGTCTCGCCAACTGAGCTACGCTCCGTTCTCATGTGAAATAATATTGTCAAACACGCACACACAGTTTGTGAAATAATATTCTCAAACACGCACACGCGTGTCGTTTCCTCGCCTGCTGCTGCTGTACACCAGCCGACGTCCCGTCACGTTAAAGCTCGGTCAAGTCTCCTCGCCTGCTGCTGCTGCTGTTTAGATGGTTATTATTTAGGTTGATAGTTTTTATGTTGTGTTTAGATGATCAAGCTGGAATGTAAGAGGAAAGATGAACTGAAACCACAAGGAAACAAGGCCTTTGAAATCAAGGACTATGATGCGGCGATTCTTCTGTACAGCATGGTAACCTCTCTTTCGCCATTGATTGTTCTTGTATGCACATGTTGGGATGCAAATGTTCTGTTTTTGTCCTAGTGGCAGCAAAAACACTACGAAATTGTCAGGGTATATCCACAATTCAATTCAGATGGTTCAGATCTAGATTTCTGAAAACGCTGACATCCGAAAACAAACATGTAGGCACTGAAGCTCGACGACACGGATGCCACCTTATATTCAAACAGGAGCATCTGTTGGCTGCACCTTGGTGACGGCGACGAGGCTCTTTCGGACGCCCAGGCCTGCACCAGGGTCTGGTCTGACTGGGAGAAAGCATACTACCGTCAGGGAATGGCCTTCCGCTTGCTGGAGGTAGTCATCGGCCTAATTTAGCTCACCTATATTCTTAGCTCATCGGTCAAGATGACATCTGATTCAGTCATGCTTGTGTTAGGATTACGTCAGTGCTTGTGCCGCGTTTAGCAAGGCATTGGAGCTTGATCCGGGGAATCCGATCATCATCAACGGCCTCCGGTACATCCACTGCATGCACTTGTGTTCTCATCATGCAAACTGATCTTACGTTACACACGTAACCGTGTGATGTTCAAACAATCAAACTGTGCAGGGATATCTCGGTGCCTGCGGAGCGTGCCTCGAGTTCGCCGTGCTAGGAGAAAAGGGATGCAAGGCAGAAGTCATGTTCATGTCCTAACGTCTTTGTTGATAGCGCTGGTGTAGGTTCGATCTATAGCCTTTTGCCCCGGTCGGGATAACGGGTGGTGCAGCCCTGAGTGAGTGCTGCAGTAATTAGCTTTTGCTACCTATTATTTCCAGAAACTTGTACACCCTCTGTCATATAATATAAGATGTGTTTAACGGTGTTAGCGTTAGGCCGCGCCTAGTTTGCAGGAGATCTTGTGTTTACTTTTGCACGGGATGCTTTCAACTACTGTCTTGTTGTCAAGATACCGTATGTCCTGTTATCTCTTAATACTGGAAACCCACCAATATGTCGGTCTTTTGGCTGTTATTTTCACAAACATGTATGTATTTTGCGGTGTTAAAGCTAGGGGTGCGTATTTTGCTAGAGACCTTCTGTTTACTTTTGCACTGCGAGTCCCGCTTAGGTACAACCCCCCTCAAAAAACGTGTAAAGGGCGATATAGATCTTTGTCAAATTATATGTATAAGCCGTATGTAGATGGCCCATTATGGCACACTTATATATTATTTCAAGAAATGGAGAATATGCCACACTTTTATATTATTAAAAGAAATAGAGAATTAAAAGGACAAAGGAGAAATCAAACTCACGTCTGTTAGTTGCTAGCCGAACATGCCCAGCCAGGCAAAAGGATCCTAGC
Organism: Triticum aestivum; assembly: GCF_018294505.1. Lineage (NCBI taxonomy): Eukaryota > Viridiplantae > Streptophyta > Magnoliopsida > Poales > Poaceae > Triticum > Triticum aestivum. The sequence goes on from NC_057813.1 coordinate 744,985,377, forward strand.
TCATCTAAGGCATAGCTCATACGAGCAACGCTACTTGTTTGGCTTATTTGCCTAACCTCGACTAAACCACGATCATAACGGTAGTTACATGCTTAATATGCTTGTGCTCAATTCTTGCCGACGGAGGCGAGCCAAATCGGCTCTCCTGTCCGGGCATGGATTTTCTAGCTCGTGTAGGCTAGTTTGCTAGACAAAGCTAGAGTCAAGCTTGCTTGAGATCCAAACGCACCCGCGTATGTTTGATTTTTGAAAGAAGGTGAGCTACGTAGATTCCTATCATGGGCATGCCCACCTACCGGCAATAGTTGGGGTCATTTCAAGGATGTACCAAAATAGACCAAGTTGAACCGAGGGTGTTCGGATAGGCCAGAATGCTCCGTCAAAGAGCGTTGTTTCTAGACATCCTTAAAATACATCATTTCTTTCATGGCCTTGTATGACCAATTCAAGGCACCAGGGCAAGCTGTTTGGGTTTTTGACATGTTTTGAATTTTCTAAAGTTTTTACAGTGAAAAGAGGCCGATAAATGGATGAACGTGTTGCAACGTACATGTGGTGTCGGAAGTTGTTCAAACTAAGCGTGCATGCCTAATATGGGCATGCCCACCTGCTTGGAAAAGTTGAGTTCAGTCTTATTATTTCTAGAAAAATATCATGTTCAACGGAGATTGTCGGATAAGCCATAAGAGTCTGTCTCGGAGCATCTCGCTTCTCGACATTGTTAACAAATCCCAACAATTGATGAAAAATTTTGAACAAAAATTGCAAACCACATACTACTTTTAAAAATTTATCAACTTTTTGAAACAAAAACATTTCTTAATTTGTGAACAAAACATTTAAAAACGTAAACAAATTATTAAATTCTAGAACATTTTTAAAAATTGTGAACAATATTTGAAACAAGAATATTTGCAGGTATTCCAAACATTTTTTAGAAAAAATAATAGATTTGAAAAATAATAGTAAAGTTCAAACAGGAGAAAAATGAATTAACTTAAAAGAGAGAAGAAAAACAAAAAAGTCGAAAAAAATTGCTTAGGCCTTGGCCCAACTAGGCGACGACATCGCTCCCGTCGGGCTGTTCCAAGAATTCATGAAATTTAAAAAAGTTCCATTAATTTAAAAAAATGTTCACAAATTTAAAAAATAAACACAAATTTACTGAAAAGGTTCACTAGAAAAAGTTGCAAAATAATTCCAGAAATTTAAAAAGATTCATAAATTTAAGCAAAATTTCGAGAATTTGATATTTTTTTCATTTGAAAAGGTTCACACATTTGACAAAACAGAAAAAAACCGAGATAGAAAAAGGAAAAGAATGAAACGAAAAATTTAGAATAAAACAGAACAAAATCCGGTTTAAAAAGGGAAAAATGGAAAATCGGAGAACCGGCTCGCCTGCCTCAAGTAGGCCGCGCCCTATTACTTTAGCATGATCCCAATCCTACTGTACTGGCTAGCTTCTTTTCTGCCAACAGATTCGCTTAAGGCCTCTCGCAGTGATCCACCTTATATGGGTGGTAAGCCTGCCATGTAGGCGAAATTTTTGATGTGGCTTGACAATTAAGAGGAGAGAGATGGGTTTGGTGACCCTAGAAAAAACCAACGCCAAGCGTGGGAACCTAGGCAAAACATTTAAATGCAGCAAACTCATCAATGCATGAGAGAGTTTAGTAGCTGAGTCATTAAATGTAGGGAGCTTAGATACAACAAGTTAAGCACCTAAGGCCCCTCCCAATGCTCCACCTTGTACATGTGCTAAGCCTTCCATGTAGGCAAAAAATCTGATGTGGCAAGTTATTTATGAGGAGAGAGATGAGTGTGATGACCCAAGAAGAAACAATGCTAAGCGCGTGAACCTAGGCAAAACATGAAGAGCTTTAGTTGCTAAATCATTAAATAAAGCAAGCTTAGCAACCATAAGCTAAGCATCTATGCATTGGGGGGTGTAGTTGCTAACCTATTTAATGTGCTTAGCACCTCAACTAAACACCCATGCATTGGCAGCAGCCTTAGGGACTATGGTTGCTAAACAATTTAATGCGCTTACCTTTGCATTGGAATGATTAGGAGCAGTAGTTTTGACTTGATGGGACAGCCTGCTAGTAGTAGTTGTTTTCTAGCGGTAGAGTAGTCGCATGCATGATTAGAAGATAACAATGCATGATACCGACGGGATGCTAATTATCTGGTGGGACATACTGATGCATTGCTACGCCCGATCGCCACGCCCGTATGCGAGGTCAACGCCAAGCAGCATAGTACTCGGTAGCAAGCCACCAACACACCACGCTCCTCCGATTATATTGCCTAACCGAGGAGTTGACCTACTTGGCAGCCTCCTCCGACGGGCTTCCGCGAAGCTTCCTAGCAACAACGGAGGCATTGCTACGCAGGAGGCATTGCCCGTTCACACGCAGACTCGCAGCAGGCCAGCGACAACACACCGCGTTGACCTCTCTCTTCTCTCCACCACTACTCCATCGAACACCACCACACCAACCATGGCGCTTCTGTAGCGGCTGCCTCTTCTCAAGGGAGGCAAAAGGGAGATGGCGGGCGTGGGTGCCGGGACGGGGGCGTTGGGCTCTGTCATCGTCAAGCTCGCCACCCTGCTTGGCAAGGAGTACACGATGCTCAAGAGGGTGCGCAAGGACATCGCCTTCCTTGAGCGCGAGCTCCGCAGGATGCAGAACCTGGTCAACGCTCTGGCCGACATGGAGGTGCTCGACAAGGTTGCCAAGGACTGGAAGGGCAACATGCGGGACCTCAGCTACGACATGGAGGAGTGCATCGACCGGTTCATGATCCGCCTTGGCGATGCCAAGCTCAGCTTCCCCAAGAAGGCTGCACGCCGGCTCAAGAAGCTGTTCGCGCGCCATGACATCGGCACCCAGATCAAGGAGCTCAAGGACCGGGTCAAGGAGGAGGAAGAACGGCGGCTGAGGCTGAATCTCGACAAGTATGCTGCAATTGGGCCAACGAGGCCCGTGGAGATAGATCCCCGGCTGGCTGCGTTCCACGGGGTGGCCAAGGGCTTGGTGGCCATTGACGGCCCCAGGGATCAGCTTGTCTCTTGGTTGACGGAGGAGAGCGTGGAGCTGAAGGTGGTAGCCATTGTTGGTGGTGGGGGGCTGGGAAAGACCACCCTTGCCATGGAGACCTCTCGCAAGATTGGAGAGCACTTCCAGCACAGAGCTTCTGTGTCCGTGTCACGCACCCCTGATCTCGAGAAGCTCTTGAAAGATGTCCTTTCTCAGATCGACAAAGATAAATTTAGGGAATGCCAGTCCGAGAGATGGGACGAAAAACAACTAATCCGTGAAATCCAACTGCTCTTGACAGGAAAGAGGTAACTCCTTCCCTCTTTGCAGACATAAATGCTAGTGTAGTGCAGGTCATCATATTTGTGTAAATAAGCTCAACTAATAGTGTAACATTGTGATACAGGTACTTTCTTGTTATTGATGATGTATGGAAAGAACAAGACTGGAGATCTCTCAAAGCAGTTTTTCCTGACAATTGTAATGGCAGCAGAATAATTATTACTACACGCATTGCCAATGTAGCTAAGTCAAGTTGTTCAAACTCTGGTGACCACCTCTATCAAATGCTACCCCTCAACAATGTTGATTCCCGAAGATTGTTCCTTCGGAGAATTTTCCACTCCGACAACTCTTGCCCTCCTCAACTACAAGAAGTCTCAACTAGGATCCTGAGAAAATGTGGTGGTCTGCCATTGGCTATAGTTACAATTGCGAGTTTGCTGGCCAATAAACCTCAAAACCTAGATGAATGGGAGAGACTCCAAGGTTCCATTGGTACTGGTATTTCATATGAGAGTGATGATGGAGGAAATGGTATGAGACATATATTGTTACTTAGTTATTGGGATCTTCCACACCACTTGAAGACTTGTTTGTTGTACTTATGTATATATCCAGAGGACAAGTATATCCCGTGTGAAGAACTAAAAAGGAAATGGCTAGCTGAAGGATTCATTGCTACAAAACGGGGAAACTTGTATCAAGAAGCAGAGAGCTGTTTTAATGAACTTGTCAATAGAAGCTTGATTCAGCTGGTTTATGCAGATCCTCAAGGTTATGGTTTTGACCAATACTGTCGAGTTCATGATATGGTCCTTGACCTCATAATATCTCTGTCAGATGAAGAGAATTTTGCCACTATTTTAAACGCTGAATGCAATTCTTTGCCAAGCAAGATCCATCGAATCTCCCTGCAATCTAGTGGGAATGAACATAAAGGGGCAATCCAATCAATCACAAGAAGCAAGTTACATGTTCGCTCACTAAATGTGTTCGGAGAAAGTAAGTAGATACCCCCACTTGAGGACTTTCAGTCTTTGCGTGTGCTTGATATATGTGGTGAGTGGGAACCGGAAAACGAGCATATAAGAAATATTGGAAGTTTCTATCAACTGAGGTATTTGAGAATTAAGTCTAGAAGAATCACAGAGCTTCATGAAGATATCGGAAAGCTACAGAACTTAGAGACTCTTGATTTGCGGGGCTCTATAAAGATTAGAGAACTGCCATCAACTACAGCCCGACTACAGAATTTGGTGCGCCTATTTGTTTCCTGTAGTTGTGTGTTGTCTGCAGATATGTTTGGCAGCATGAGAGCCCTAGAGGAAGTGGCAGATATCCATCAAATTGACAACCCTGAGAAATTTGTGGAAGAACTTGGACATCTAACAAAATTGAGAAAGATCACGATGACTGGTTCATGGACTGAATGCTATAGAGAAAGACTGAGGTCATCTCTGAATGCCATAGGCAGCCTTCAACATCTTCATACTCATGCAGTAATAGGAGAATATATGTTCAGGGATCCATGCTGCACCTTTCCGCACCTCCAAAATCTTAAACTAGAGTACCCCATGATGAGGTTTCCCAAGGGAATGGCCTTCCTAACCAACATCCTCAAATTAGACATAGAAGTCTATCTATTTGATGATGAAGATCTCCGTATTCTTATGGGTATGCCTTCTCTGGCTAATCTCCAGCTAATAGTTTCAAGATCAGGTGGCGTCCTGACTGTAAGTGGTAACGGATTCAAGCTGCTAGAGGTGTTCCACTACACAAATCAGGCATACGAAACAACAGGTATAAAATTTGAAGCAGGTGCGATGCCAGCACTCCGATGGCTCTATCTTTACTGGAACAATTGTGGTGTTCCGTTAAGGAATAATGAGAACACTGGCATGGGCTTCGAGCACCTTTCAAACCTTGCTGACCTCCATGTCGAAATTAGTATTTCTCGTGCAACTCTGGACGAGCTGGAGACTGTGGACTGTTTCGTCGAAAAAGCAATCGCTTTGCATCCCAACCGTCACAATCTTCAGCTCCGTCTCAGCTACTCTTCCTGAAGAGCATGTGATGTGAGCTACACGTTTGTTTGTCCAACTCTGTGATCAGCCACCGTATTTATGTATTGCCATGTGCTGTAGCTAACATTTTGTGACATTGTGTGTTTGTAATAGGGTTGGTTTGGTGCATCAGGTTTTTCGTCCCATAGTTTGTATTCCAGAACGAGTACAGACAGTGGGTTTTCCTGATGCGCATCGAACCTATAGTCTACTTTCTTCTTCTGTTTACGGACTTATTGATGTTTCCATTTTTCAAGTTTCTCTTGCCTGTATCTGGATGATTTGAACTATTTATTTGAATCTTATAAGGTAGTGTTTGGAGAAGGCAGGGTTTTTATGTTTCAGCAATCAACTTAACTGAACGGGCTGTAGCTGCATGGAAATGGCTGGTTCAAATATCTGAATTTCAGGGCACCTTGGTCAATAGCTTCAGTTTGGTTACAGTACATTATAGTATACTAGCTGAACTGTTTGATGCTGGTATATATATGTTGCTACATTGATATTTGATTGGTACTCTAGCTGGGAAGGCGGGCGGATGGTTTGTGTGGTCTAGCTGTAGATAAACATGGGTGTTCAAGTATCAGGCTCAGGCCGATGGATTTTTCCAGTACCAGGCGCAGGGCGCCAGAGGCTTTGGGCCAGCCCTCATGAAGCAATATTGTTGCCTGCCGTCGTGGCTCGTGCAAAACCAGCAGTACGTGTAGATAAACATCGGTGCTTCAGTAATGAGGCTTAGGCGGATGGATTTTTTCAATACCTGATCGCAGGGCGCCAGAATCATTTTGGCCTGCCTTTGTGCTCGTGCGATGCCAGGTAAGCCTGCCCTGATGAAGGCATATAAAGCAGTCATGAAGAAAGAAATAACAGTAGAGCAAGTTGACCGTTTACCTGTCAGGGAAAATATGTAATGGCAGAGAACGACCAATGAAAATAAGTAACTCAAGCTCAAATTAGGGCCAAGCTGACGTTTACTCCGAATCATTGCACAACGCAGTTTCTAGGCGAGGACTGAACATAACGGCAACGGGCTTTTCCACTTCCAGAGCATTGTTGGAGTATGGACTGAACTCTATCGAGAAAGGCTGAGGTCATCTCTGAAGGTGTTGGGCAATGACAGCCTTCAATATCTTTTTACCCGTGGACAAATAGGAGAATGTCTGTTCAGGGATCCATGCTGCACCTTTCCGCACCTCCGAACTCCGAAGTCTTAAACTAGTGGGCCACATGATGAGGGTTCCCAAGGGAATGGCCTTCCTAACCAATATCATCAAATTAGACATAGATGTCGACCTATTTGATGATGAAGGTCTCCATATTCTTATGGGTATGCCTTCTCTGACCAATCTTCGGCTAGAAGTACTGGGGTCGGCTGGAGTGCTGACTGTAAATAGTAACGGGTTCAAGCTGCTAGAGGCGTTCCACTACACAGTTACTACAGAGAAAACAACAGGTATAAAATTTGCAGGAGGTGCCATGCCATCACTCCGATGGCTCTATCTTTGCTGGAATGCCCGTCATTTTCCGTTCAGGACTAGTGACGGCGCTCAGGGTGGACACGGTCCGGGCCGGTCCGGTCCCTGACCGAGCCGTCACTTGGACCGGCCGCCGGCGGACCGAGCCGGACCGGACCGACCAGTCTGGCGGTCCTGTTTCTAGGTACCGGACCGGCGGCGGCAAAGCCCGGGCATGACCTGTGAAACACAGAAAAGAAGATTGGATCGGCGCACCCAACATGGTGGCCTTGGGATGTATTTATAGGGTCCAACTAGGGCACAATATACAGGTAGTTACAGGAGATAAGTACGGATATAAACAGACTCCTATATACTAACAATATACAGTTTAACACCCCCTCAATCTGAACGTCCTTCAAGAAGATTCAGATTGTATCTATTCGAGATAAAGGGTGCCTCAGCAAGTGGTTTGGTGAAGATGTCAGCAACTTGTTCCTTGGAAGAGATGAACCTCACATCCAATGCTTTGGCTGCAACTCTTTCTCGAACAAAATGGAAATCCACCTCTATATGCTTGGTTCTGGCATGAAACACAGGATTTGCAGACAAATAAGTGGCACCCAGGTTATCACACCACAATACTGGAGGTCGTGGCATAAAGACTCCAAGTTCTCCAAGAACAGACTGTATCCAGATTATCTCAGTTGTGCCATTGGCAATGGCTTTGTACTCAGATTCTGTGCTGGATCTTGAGACTGTGGCCTGCTTTCTGGAGCTCCAGGAGACAAGATTGGGACCAAGAAAAACCGCAAACCCTCTTGTAGACCGGCGATTGTCACTGCACCCGGCCAGTCCGCATCAGAAAAGCAACTCAGCACCATTGAAGGTGACTTGCGAATAGACAGACTCATACCACGAGTATAATTTAGGTACCTCAATATCCTTTTGGCTGCCGAAAAATGTGCAGTTGTTGGTGCATGCAGAAACTGGCAAACACGATTCACAGCAAAGGAGATACCCGTCCTAGTCAATGTCAGGTACTGAAGTGCTCCAACTAGGCTACGGTATTTGGTACTGTCATCCTGAGAGAGAGGTGCCCCACTCTCCTTGCTGATCTTCTCACTCGAGGACATGGGAGTGGTGGAGACATTACAACGTTCCATATTGGCATGATGAAGGATGTCGCCAATGTACTTCTGTTGGGAGAGCACAATCCCCTGTGGCAACGACTTCACCTCAACACCAAGAAAAAAATGCAGAGGACCCAGATCCTTGAGGGAAAACGTGGCATGAAGATCAGCAAGTAACTTAGTTGTTGCAGTAGGCGATGAACTGGCAACGATGATGTCATCGACATAAACAAGCATAAACATTGTGACACTGCCACGATGGAAGATAAACAGAGAGGTGTCTGCTTTGGACGCCACAAAACCAAGTTGAAGTAGGCGAGAGCTTAACCGAGAGTACCAGGCTCTGGGAGCCTGTTTAAGTCCATAGATAGCCTTCCTCAGTTTGCACAGATATCGAGGAGCAGAAGCATCCACAAATCCTGGCGGTTGTCGCATATACACCTGTTCTTGAAGAACTCCATGAAGAAAAGCATTTTGGACATCCAGCTGGCGCAAACACCAACCTCGAGAGACAGCAATGGAGAGAACCAGTCTAACAGTAACTGGTTTGACAACCGGGCTAAACGTGTCATCATAATCAAGGCCATAGCGTTGCTTGAACCCTTTGGCAACCAGACGAGCTTTGTGACGATCAAGAGTGCCATCAGCCTTGTACTTGACTTTAAAACCCATTTGCAGTCAATCACGTTGGCATCAGGTGGTGGTGGAACAAGAGTCCACGTGCCATTGTGACGAAGGGCATCAAGCTCAAACTGCATAGTGGCACGCCACGCAGGAGATGCCATGGCTTCACGGACATCACTGGTTCCCGGGAGGCCAGAAAAGCACGCTTGGACGGATCGTAGTTGATAGTACCATCCGTACGATGCGCAAATTTCCGTGTATGATCACGTGTGCGTGTTACCATTGTATGAGCAAGAGGTGCAGGAGGTCCAGGCGCAGAAGATCCAGACGCGGGAGATGGGGGGAAATCAGATCCTCCTGGGATCCCGTGCCGCCAGCAGGCGTACCAGGAGAATCCAACGGCGATCCCGAGGAGGGACCGGACAGCGCCGGCGCTCCTGTCGCGGGAGAAGGCCGGCCCACCGGCTGGCGAGGCGACGCGTGGGCAGCAGCCTGCTACGGGTCGGGGTGGGAGGGAACCGGGCCAGTGGCAGGCCCCGCTGCTGAGGGGGACGGGGCGGGCGACGGGCCGACCGGGCCGTTTGCAGCCGCCACGTGGTCCAACTGGGGACTGGCCACCCACGCGCGCCTGGCGCGTCGCTGTCAGCGGAGGCCGCGCGATCCAAGGCCGGATCCGCTCCGGATCCTATGCCCAGATCTTCCTGGGACACCGCACCTGTCACGCCTGGGATCTTCTGCGCCGAGGGAGTCCCTGCATCAAGATTAGACGAAAGCACAGGTGCACCATAGTTCATTTGGTCATGTGGGAAAAGAAGAATGGTGTGTTCTGCGACGCGAGGTGGTATGGGAGAGGCAGAGGGGCTGGCAAAAGGAAAAACCTTTTCATCAAACGTGACATCTCGAGAGATATAAACACGTGATGTGGGAAGATGAAGACATTTATACCCTTTGTGGCGAATGCTGTACCCGACAAAAACACATTGGTGAGATCAAAAAGCAAGTTTGTGTGTGTTGTAGGGGCGCATGTTGGGCCAACATGCACAACCAAATGTGCGAAGAGACGTGTAGTCTGGTTTGGTGGTGAACAATTTTTCCATAGGACTAAGATTGCCAATGACACGACTAGGGAGTCGATTGATAAGATAACATGCCGAGATATAGGCCTCATCCCAAAACCGTAGCGACATAGATGCATGTGATAACAAGGAAAGTCCCATGTCAACAATGTGACGGTGCTTCCGTTTGGCAGAACCATTTTGTTGGTGTGTGTGTGGACAGGAAATATGATGCATGATGCCAAGTTGACGAAAAAACGTGTTGCTAAGCTTCTCGTATTCCCCACCCCAATCAGATTGAACACATAAAATCTTGCGAGATAAAAGGCGTTCAACATGGGCAAGAAAGTCACGAAAAACATCAAACACATCACATTTTCTCTTGAGAAGGTAGATCCACACAAATTTACTATAATCATTAATAAAAGAGACATAGTACTGGAACCCACCAGATGATGTTTTGGTAGGTCCCCACACATCCAAAAGAATAAGTTCTAATGGAAAAGAGCCTAGGAAACGGGAGCTGGTGTGCTTTGCCTTGTTGACATGCATTACACACATGGGTCATAGACCGACTAGACGAAGCTAGTTTATTGGAAGATAAAACGTGCTGAACGACTTGGGTGGACGGGTGGCCAAGCCTTGCATGCCAATCCTCAGCTGACAACCTAAATGAACACAGTGCATGATGAGTTGATGGCCGACTGGGGTAAATCCCATTTTCACATCTGCCTTGGAGTAGAACCTTCTTGGTGATCAAATCCTTCATAAGAAAATGAGTAGGATAATACTTTAGATACGCATGATTATCAACAGCAAGGCGATTGACAGAAAGGAGGTTTTTGTCAGCATTGGAAACATGCAAGATATTACGAAGTTTGAGATTGGCAGAAGGAGTAGGAAGAATTGCATGACCACGATGAGCTATGTGCAAACCTGAGCCGTCAGCTGTGTGGATGCGATCTCTTCCTGGGTACTTCTCCCGAACCGTGAGGCGATCCAGATCGCCAGTGATCTGGTCCATGGCCCCGGTGTCGGTGAACCAGGCAGGGTCACCTAGGATGGAAGGAGGTGAAGCAGCAGCAAGCCCAGCCATCTTGGACTGTTGAGGTTGGAAGGCGTGGTTGTAGCGCTGGCCGCACTCCTAGGCGTAATGCCTAGGGCCACGGCAAAGCTGGCATTGAACATGGTTGTCAGCACGGTCACCGTAGTCGCCGCGCTCGCCACGCGGTTGGCACCAAGGTCACCTTGGTGACGTGTGCCGCCGCCACCGCGATTCCCGCGGTCACCACCGCGAGAATTGTTGTTGTAGCCGCCGCGATCTCCGGAGTTGCCGCGGCCCTTGCCACGGTAATTGCCCTTGCCACTGTTGTTGTTGGTGCCGGTGGAGTCTCAGGCGACGTAGTTAACGGAGTTGCCTCCATGCTGGAGGTGGAGACGAGCAGCGTTGTACCCATGGCACCGCTCAAAAGCAATAGCATGGGAGTAGAACTCACCAAGGGACATGCCCTCGGGGCGAGTGCTAGCAGCTGTGATGAGGGGCTCGTAGTCCCTGTCGAGGCCGGTGATGACGGCGGTGATGATGTCCTCGTCACGCATGGGGCGGCAGACAGCTGCAAGCTGGTGGGCATTGGCGCGGATCTTGGCGAAGTAGTTCGCCATGGAGAGGGTGCCCTTCCTGAAGACCGCCATGTCCAGTTTGATCTGGACGATGCTGGCGCGGCAGTGGATAGTGTACATCTCCTCAACATGGGCCCAGATGGCACGAGAGGTCTCGAGCCGGTGCACCTGCTGCAGGACCTCATCAGAGAGAGAGAGGCGAGGAGGTAGCTGAGGACGATCTGGTCCTGGCGGTACCAGTTGACGTACGCCGGATTGGGGGCGTGCACCCCCTTGTCATCGGGTTCCAGGAGCTGCGCAGGAGCGGGAAGCGTGCCATCTACATAGCATGTGACACCGGCGATGCGAAGGGGAGGAAGAACCTGGGCACGCCAGAGGAGGAAATTGGAGGTGGTGAGTTTAGCAGTGATGAGGCTAGCGGAGGGGGAGGGAACGGCAGATGCCGGCGGGCCATTGAAGGCGGCGGGCAGGGAGAGCGTGGTTAGGGCAGCGGAGGAGGAAGCGGAAGCCGTGGGGGATCCCATCGTGCGATCAAGCGGGTAGGCCTGATACCATGTGAAACACAGAAAAGAAGATTGGATCGGCGCACCCAACATGGTGGCCTTGGGATGTATTTATAGGGTCCAACTAGGGCACAATATACAGGTAGTTACAGGAGATAAGTACGGATATAAACAGACTCCTATATACTAACAATATACAGTTTAACATGACCGAGAGGACCGAAAGGACCGGCCAGTACACAAGCCAGAGCGCGCACTCGAGCTCCGACGGCGGCTGCTCTGGCTAGAGGAAGCGCAGCTCATCGGCAAGATGTCTGCAAGCTACAGAAGAACCAAAGGAAGCTACAGTAACCAAGAACATCACCAATGGCAGCCCAACGGCGACGGACGACCAGTGAACTGAGACGAAAGGGACGATGATCGATGCGGTGACGTAGGACCTCCCACGTCGATTTTTTTGGCTGAGATGACTAATCAAACTTTGGCGCATCCAATGGACAAGGTCACCGGGGCCAGAGAGTCCAGTGGCCATGCGGACGACAGCCCCGCAGTGGCGGACGTAGAGGACAGTAGTTTTCTTGCGCCCCCGCCATGCCTGGGTCGCCATGCACCCGCCGCAGCCCCGCCACGCCCTCGCCACAGCCCCGCCATGCCCCAGCCAAGCCCCAGCCATGCCCCACTCGGTGCTCACCGTGCTCCCGCCGCGCTCCCGCCATGCTCCCGCCTTGCCGATGCATCGGTTTGTCGGTCCTGCGAGCTGGCTCGGTGAAAGCCTGAACCGGACCGACAAATTTTCGGGCCGGAATCTGCAGCTCGGACCGGCTGTGTTTTTCGTTGGGCTAGGACCGAGCGGGCTACGAGCCGGTCCGAAGGACCGCTCGTTTCGTCCACCCTGAGACGGCGCTGACATGGGCCTCGAGCATCTTTCATGCCTTGTTGACCTCCGGATCAAAACTGATTGTTATCGAGCAACTCTGGACGAGGTGAAGACTGTGGAAGGTTTCGTTGAAAAAGCAATCGCTTTGCATCCCAACAGTCACAATCTTCAGCTCCGTCTCCGTAGAGTATGTGAAGATTTCATTATAACTAACGAGGAGAGGGAAAAGGAGGAGGAAAGGCGTAGGAGAGCAGGTGACGGGTTGTAAGAGGTACGTATACATCTTGGCCCGCTGGTTACTTCATTCCTTTGCACTGCATCCTGTGATTTACTGATCTGCTCCATCTCTTCCTCCGCAGCTGCGAGAAGAGCATGGGTGATGTGAGCTACATGTTTGTTTCTCCAACTCTGTGATCAGCCACCGTATTTATATATTGCCATGTGTTGTTGTAGCTAGAACCTTTTGTTACATTGTGTATTTCTATGTAATAGGGTAAGTTTGGTGCGTCAGGTTTTTTGTCCCATAGTTTGTATTCGAGTACGAGTACAGACAATGGGTTTTTCTGATGCGCATCAAACCTATAATCTACTTTCTTCTTCTGTTCACATGCTTGTTGTTGTTTACCTTTTTCAAGTTTCTCTTCCCTGTATCTGGATGATTTGAACTATTTATTTGAATCCTATATAAGCTAGTGTTTGGAAAAGGCAGGGTTTTTATGTTTCAGCAATCAACTTAACTGAACCGGCTGCAGTTGCCTGGAAAAGGGGCTGGTTCAAATCTCTGAATTTCAGGAGCACCTTGGTGAACAGCTTCAGTTAGTTTACATTACAATACATTATACTAGCTGAACTGTTTGATGTTGGTATATGTATGGATGTACATTGTTATTTGATTGGTACTCTAGGTGGGAAGGCCAGCGGATGGTTCAGGCAACTAAAGCTATATTGTTGCCCTCCGCGGTGGCTCAGACAAAAGCAGCAGTACCTGATCGCAGGAGGCCAGAGGCTTTTTGACCTGCCTTTTTTCTCTTGCAACACCAGCTAAGCCTGATGAAGGCACATAAATTAGTCATGAAGAAAGAAAAACAGCAGAGTAAGTTGACAGTTTAGTTTACCAGCCAGGCAAAATATGCAATGGCAGAAAATATGTAACTGATGTTCAAATTATGGCCAAGCTTACGTTTACTCCGACTCAATTGTAAACGGGACCAGCTTTTCTTCAGTTTTGCAGTTGGGGTCAAACAGTGCTTGCAAATTAAACATGCACCTCAATTTTAGCGCAGCTAGGAGCATATTTTACTTTTAGGAGAAGGCGTGGAAGCACAAAACTGATGCAGCCCTCCCCTCCTTCCTTCCTGCAAGGTTGGGTTCAAAGCAGAGTCTTCAGCCAAGTTGTTGAAAACGTAGACTTAAACTGGACACTGGTAGTTTTGGACATGTAAATTGCTTCACACACGACAGTCTCCGCACGACCTACGAACGATGCTCCTTCCACAACAGTGCTCTTGCGAGGATGCTCGCTGTTGGGGCTGCCAAGGTGGAATCGTGCAGGCGTCGTGTGTATAGCAGCGCCGTTCAGACATTCAGTACCATTTCGTTTCCTGATTTAATTAGTACTACTATATCTAATGTGGCATTCAACTTTTTTCGATTACAAGGGCTATAAGTAAAACGTTTCCTGTTCGTTGCTTCCAAAGAAACAATACGGGCCTGGAATCGGAGGAGGCCGTGGAGGAGAAGAAGCCAGCGAAACCTGGAGACATGGTAAGGATGCATCTGCCCATAGCCCATAGGGATGCAAAATTATGACCACGGCGCAAACAAGATCGAGAAATCCCCTCCTGAGATTGGAAGCTGGATCCTCTCCGCTCCATATGTAGTCACTTGTTAGCATCTCTAAAAAGACAAATATTTAGTAGAAGGCACATGCTATGCACTTAGGCTCTTAGTTAAACTGCAAAACTGATATGCATCTTTATATGATGAGTAGATAAGAAAATAGCAACAAACGATCTAGAATGAGAAGTGCATAGCATGTAGATATGGTAAGGATGCATCTGCCCATAGCCCATAGCCCATAGAGATGC
>NC_057813.1:745000645-745024434 GCF_018294505.1 Triticum aestivum
CAAAATTATGACCTCGGCGCAAACAAGATCGAGAAATCCCCTCCTGAGATTGGAAGCTGGATCCCCTCGGCTCCATATGTAGTCACTTGTTAGCATCTCTAGAAAGACAAATATTTAGTAGAAGGCACATGCTATGCACTTAGGCTCTTAGTTAAACTGCAAAACTGATATGCATCTTTATATGATGAGTAGATAAGAAAATAGCAACAAACGATCTAGAATGAGAAGTGCATAGCATGTAGATATGGTAAGGATGCATCTGCCCATAGCCCATAGCCCATAGGGATGGAAAATTATGACCTCGGCGTAAGCAAGATCGAGAAATCCCCTCCTGACATTGGAAGGTGGATCCCCTCCGCCTCATCTCCGATCCCTTCTCCTACTTTTTTTTGAGGCATCCGTTCTTCTACTTCTGCCTCTCCCTACCGTCGGGCTTGACTCTGGCGTCCCTTGACGTGGAATGCGGCCCATTAGCAAAGCACGTGCGTGTTTTTCCTTTCTGTTTTTTTTCGGGTGTCTATTTTTCTTTGGTTTTCCATGGATCAATGTTTTTTTTTTTGCGTAGTAATACGTGTCTGATTAATAACATAAAGATTCAGTTAGAAGCAACGTAAACATCGACATTACAGGACTGAAAAGATAGGACAATCATATGCATAAAAACCAGCGTCTGGCCCTCTCCGCTAAGAAAAAGGAGACAAATCACCTCTTCACTCGAGCTCGACGCAGCTCTATCGTTGATCAGCAGCTTTACGGACCTTCAAAGTAGTTTGCTTGAAGCAAAACTACCGCCGTTGAAAGAATCAGACCGGGGCAACGTGTCCCCGGACACGCCATCGAACTCCAGAACTGACCCCCGCATGACTACAACGTCGGAGGAGGAAATGATCAATGTGTGAAATGAGTTTTCCCATGGCTTTTTGTGTATCTGTATAGTATTTCTTTTTTCGTTTCCCCTCGTTTTAGGGTTTTTTGAGTTTTCCTTTTTTTTTAACTTGTTTTCTCATTCCTTTTATTCTATTCTTGTTTCTTTTCTCCTTTTCCATTTAAAATCTTTCTGTTTCCTAAAAAACAATAAAAATATTTTTGTTGAAAAATATATATACATTTTCTTTTTAAAATACATGAAAGTTATAAAAATATGAAAACTTTCATGTCTTGACATTTAAGAAAAAACATGTAGTTTCTTTTTGAATCATGATTTCTTTATAGGTGGATTTTAAAAAAATGCACGAAGATAGATTGTAATTTTGTGAGCATATTTTTCAATGTCATGCATATTTCTTAAGTGTCATGAAGACATTTTTAATGTACGAACATATTTGTAAAAAACGCATGAAACCTTTATTAAAATGTCATGGACATTTATTAAAATGTACAAGTATTTGTTATATTTTACTAACCTTCTACTAAATGCATGAAACCTTTTTAAACTAATAGAAAGCTATGTGAATCATTTTTAAAAACTACATGAAAATATTATCGTATTTTTACCAAGGTATACTACTAATACTTACTAGTAGAAGGCACATGCTATGCACTTAGGCTCTTAGTTAAACTGCAAAAATGATATGCATCTTGAATGAGAAGTTTTCTAAACACCAACGCGTAAGGTGCAGGAGGTCCGCAGGTGTAGTGCGTGGACAATTGCAGAAGAATCCTGCATAACTCGTTTTGGCATGCGAGCGCATGAAGTGAGTCCCAGAAACTACAACTGTCGGATCTGTTGTGCTTGCTATGATAAACGGTACCAATTCACTTCGTGGAAGAAATCAAAGGCTAAGAAGTGGTCCACGTCAGGTCCAGTGGCAAATCCAAGTTTAAAATTTGTTGTACTAAAATAACTGTATAGATAAAAATAAACAATAAACAATGCAATCAAAAGTTGAGAAAATTGTAGTTTTTAGGGATAATCTAGGTCTCTTTATTACTCAATGTCATGAGGTGCAATGGAGGTGTGTGGGGAGATCAGGAACAACACTTGGCGACAATTGAAAATAAAGAGAACTACGAGATTGATTATGAACAAGGAGTTGGACCCCCTACCTTCATGGACATTGCGATCAGGGAAATCGGAAATGTTTTCTGCGTTGATTAATCTCCATAACAATGGGGCAATGGCTGGAGAGACACTTGTTATCGATTGCTTTGACAACTCCAAGGAAGTCCGAAGCGACAATGCACCTCTGGACTTGCAAATCGGTGTAGCAGCGCCTAAAATACAAGTAGCTTCCACACCTCGGTTCTCTGCCACTAGAATAACACCATCAAAATTTATTTCACCAAATGATCTCAAGGAGTAACCCAATTGGGCGCACTTAGGTGGGGCTGTCGGGGACATGGAGGGATGTGACATTGTTTGAACAATAACCAGTTCGGCCATGAAATTCCCAATGAAGTTTTGCAGAGCAAAAGGGCTCTGAAAGATGTTCTCATGAATCACTTACCGACGTGTCACCCAAATCAACAACAGAGCGACCTGTTGAGGGATGTGACAATGTTTGCACAATAGCGAGTTCAGCCATAAAATTGCCAATGAAAGTTTGCACGGCAAAAGGCCTCTGAAAGATGTTCTCGTGACTCATTTTCTTGCATGTCGCCCAAATCGCCAATAGAGCAACAATACCTTTGACAAACCGAGAATGCGATAATGACTCCATTAAGAAGAAAAACCATTGATTCGCGCCCCTGCACTGGCTGACACAGATATGCTTGGAAAAATCGTCATCTATGAGGACACAAACACTTTGATCCCTTACTCAAGGAATGGCGCCAGTGGTCTTCAGGGGCGTGACAGAATCAATGTACGATGGTAGGGGCTATATTCCGGCGGTGTCAGATAGTTCACATTTGGGGATAGAATGTTGCACAAGCCTCGAGAGAAACACCTTGATCTTGCTTGGGACTTTGGTCTTCCACATACAACACCATTGTTTAAGTTTGACCATCGACGAGGAATCCACGCTCAATTCTTCATGGACTTTCTTTTGTGGTGAACAATAATATGTATGTCGACCTAACAATGAAGACTCCGGAATTTTTTAAGTGCGAAGCACAAAGATCTGAACTACATTGATCTTTATGTTTACCTTTGTGCGAATAGTAAACCTGTGAACTTGACTCCAAAGAACTTGACAAAGAGCATATGGAAAATGACCGACTGGAACAAGAGAAGGTTGCAACGGGAGCTAGGCTTTTGAAACTGACTGAACTTCAAATTTCCCTTATAACTAAAAATAAATGATCCAGACAGACATTTGTGGAGAAAATGCGCTCATGACAAAATGATTACGGAATTGCATCTACACAGAATCTGCCAAAAAATATTGGAAGAGAAGGACGCAGAGGTAGTCAGAGCTGCTACTTGTTGAGCTTGCGTTGATTTTTCCTTTAAAGAGGAAAGCATGATGTAGCAAAGTAGAGATAAATATTTTCCTCAGTTAAGAACCAATCCAGTAGGTGGCACAAACAAGTCTCCAATCTATGCACCTACACAAACTAACAAACACTTGCACACAACGCGAAAAAGAGGTTTTCAATCCCTTCACGGTCACGAACAAGAGTGAGATCTAAAAGAGATAGGTATAAAAGATAAATAAACGAGCAAACTAAAGTAAATATAAATAAGTTGCAGCAAGGTATTTTTTGTTTTTTTGGTTTATAGATCTGAAAATATATGATGGAAAATAGACCCGGGGGCCATAGGTTTCACTAGAGACTTCTCTCTTAAAAGAAAATATACGGTGGGTAAACAAATTACTGTCGAGCAATTGATAGAAAAGCACAAAGTTATGATGATATCCAAGCCAATGATTATGAATATAGGCATCACGTCCGTGTCAAGTAGACTGACTCCTACCTGCATCTACTACTATTACTCCACACATCAACCGCTATCCAGCATGCATCTAGGGTATTAAGTTCATAAAAACGGAATAACGCCTTAACTAAGATGACATGATGTACAGGGATAAACTTAAGCAATATGATGAAAACCCCATCTTTTTATCCTTGATGGCAACAATACAATACGTGCCTCGCAACCCCTACTTTGTCACTGGGTGAGGACACCATAAGATTGAACCCAAAACTAAGCACATCTCCCATTGCAAGAAGAACCAATCTAGTTGGCCAAACCAACCCGATAATCCGAGACGGACGCGCGTCGCATGGCGCCGTTGCAGACCTGCCGGCCGCCCGCCCACCCGAACCAAACCAAACCCGCGGTCCGGATCCAGCCCGACCCCACCAGCTCAACTCCCTTTTGATTTCCACCGCCCAGCGCCCACCCGTTCGCCAGCACGGCGAAGCCGTGTCCGGTAAGGAACCGGTTGGCGCCAGGCCGGCCTCTCCCACCGCCTCCACGGAGGCTATAAATCGCGCTCTGGTGCGCCCTCTCATCCCCGCGCTCCGGTCCTGTCTCTCCTCCGACCTTTCTCGCTCATGACCGGCTGCGCCTCCACTCTCGCCTCTTCGTGTTTGCGCGACTGTTTCCTTCCCCTTCCAATTTCTCTTGTCCTCGTGACGATTTCATCGCGTCTGATTTGATTTCATTCACTCGTCGTCGCTGTTGCCTTGCTGTGCTCGCAGGGTATTCGAGTTCGGCCCGTCTCCTCCGCCTTCGTGCGAGTTCGGGAAGCGATCGATTGGGGGATTCATCCGTTTAGTTTGCGAATCTATCTCAGAATCTATTTTGTGTGTTTGCAATTTTGGGTCCTGTGTTTCTCGTATTCGCATCCGTGGGCATTGCAAGAAGAACCAATCTAGTTGGCCAAACCAACCCTATTCGGCTGTGCTGGAGAGTGCAGTCTTCGTATTCAATGTCCACTACAGCAAAAACTTTGAGCTTTCGACTGACCTTTCGTATACCAATCATGTGTGGCAAACATTTAGACATCGGCTCAGCTCATGACGAGGCGAGGCGGGCGGCGGAGGAGGGGTGCGCGTGGATGTCCCTCTTGTTCTCATGCTCATACATGTGGGGAAGGAACCTCCCTTATAAAGAGGTCCAACTCCCACCAAACTAACAATGTGGGACTAAATTTAAGTTCCACCTCTTGCCTTGCACGAATGGGCTGCGTGAGCCATTAGGATTTATTAGAAATTTCTGAAATTGTTATTGGGTTGGCCCAAAATATAGACAAAATTCCAGCAGTAAAGCCAATGTATGAGGGAATCACCTGAACGATGATCCCACACATGCACGAAACAAGTTAGTGCTGTAGTAGGAATCTCTTTGGATATACACATATGTGCTTGACAAGAAGTAGGGCACAAATGACACAAAAAAAACACCTTCATGTTTATGTTGCCTTCTCAAATGACACAAAGTCCATGCAACACCCGTCCAACGAGGTCAGATCAACCCAACCTAGCAATGCATTTTTTTAGAGGCTTATTTATAGTTTGCAATTTTGCCAAAAATCTAAGTTTTAATTGACATAAACTTCATATTCAAGTTAGAATGGGTAAAAATTTGAAAAGTATAATCACAATAATACTCCGCAAGCACATCAGGTTGAGGTGGAACTCCTCAGTGTACCCCGACCTCTAACCCGCGCCATATGGCTGCCATACCACCTATGAAATAGGGCAACAATGCAAATTTGATGACTATTTTTCAAGCAAGCAAGAGAAAGGACTTAAGTAATGACCTCCATACCTGCTCAGGCCTAATCGTGTCCAACTCGGCAATGTACTTTTGTTACATGATATTGACATCGTTCGTCATCTCGGAAACCACATCCCACTTGTAAGCCCAAGTGGGGCGCCATAATTCGTCATGTTCATCTTCATACCAAGGATCAAACCTGACGCTCTTTTGGCGTCCAACAGGCAGACGCTCCCAGCTCCATACAGAAAGTAGAAACAGATTAACACCAATGCCTGCACTATCTGTGATCCTGCAACACGCATCGTCCAGCTGCATATGAAAGAAAAACAATGTTAACTTGACAGCAAGCTTGCATTGCTAATGAAGAAATGAGTTGATCACAAAACAGACCAACTACCTGTCGGTACAAGTAGGCAAGAGTCGCTGAACCCCAACTCCATTTTCTATCAAAGACGGTCAATGCCTTCAGCCACATCCATGGAGCGTTCTTGCCAGTGGATTCAGGAAACAAAGTCCTCGACACAACGTACCACATATACACACGAGCATGTGTCTGGATCACATCATCAGTGGCATCCGGAGGGCACGTCGCAAAGTTATTTTGAATCCACATGAAAGCAGCTCCGTCTGCTTTCCTTTCCCTCTTCTTCTTCTCTTCTCCCTCCTCTACATCATCCTCAGCCTCGGTAGGAGCCATACCGATAAGAGCAATCATCTGCTCGCGCCACCCATCAGAATCGGTGCTCATACAGAGAGGCCTCCCGTCGATAGCAAGACCGGTGATCAACGAGACATCCTCGAGCGTCACGGTCATCTCCCCAGTCCGAAGATGGAAACTGTGCGTCTCCGGCCTCCACCGATCAACAAGAGCGGACACCAGTGGAGCGTTCAGATTCGGCGTGGACCGGCTGACCAACAGAATCCACGGGAGTAGTCCTGCCTGCTTGATGTACGGTGTGTACCGCTCATCGTAAGGCATCGCAGGACCAAAGACCCCGTGATACCGAATCTTCAGAGGTTCAAGCTTCTGCCAAAAACAAGTAATGACAAATCTTAGGACATGTAAATTTCAACTAAAGGCAAATTTGCAAAATATTTATATTACTCATTATTACCTTCTCCTTCTCGCGCATCATGTAGGCCCGGTGTTGCACGTCTTAGTCATCGTCCAGAAGCCAAACCATCCTTACAAATTTCAAACAATAAACATATATGAGTTCATCTTCATCTCAAATATCGGTATACACTAAACATATAACATGTGTTCAACTACAAGAATCTCAACATCTCCTTCTCACACAATGAATATGTCATATGTGTTCAAATAAACTCAACATCTAATATCTAATATATATCTAAACAAACATCTCATATATGTCTACAAAAATCAACATCTCATAATTATCTATAAAAATAGGCATCTCATATATATATAAAAAAACTAAACAATCTAGGGTTTCACTAACAAGAATCATCTGTTGTGAACTAATCAATAACACTACGGTACTACCAGTATGACTACACATCCTAAATCGAGCAAATCAATCAAATCAAGGGTTCCATCAAATCTTGGACAAAACTCTAAAATGGCAATAAATTTACGGAGCAAAAGAAAGGGAACGGGAGAGTTTACCTAGTAGGATGGATTGGAGATCGAATCCACGGATCAAATCTTCAGATCTGAGAGGGATGTGGGGGGGATTATGGGGGCGCCGCCGCTGCTCTCTGTACAGAGAGCGGAGAGGGGAAGAACTGCCTGGTCGGGCTAGGGCGGGCTAGGGCAACGCGCTTAAGTCATTGTGCAGCGTCTAAGGCCTAGGCGCTGCACGTTACAGTGTGGCGCCTAGAGCTTAGGCGCTGCACAGCTGCGTGTGGGGTCGTGCCTGGCCTCAGGCTGCCACGTTAGCATGAGGTGCGACGCCTAATGGATGGGCGCTGCACAGTAGGGTGCGGCGCCTAGCTGTCGGGCGCCACTCGAAAGGGTCAGCAGAGTGAAATTGTTTCGTGAACAGGTCAGTTTGTGATTTGATTTGGGTCTCAGGTCAAATATATGATTTCTGCCTCGCAACAAAGGATAAGGCCGACGGGGAGCATTGTGTGGGCCCAGTAGGGGACACGCGTCGCGCGGGAGGAGAGGTTTACTCGAGAGATAAATTAGTCGGTTGAAACAGATCGTTTTCCTTTGTTGGAGATAAACTTGAGTTCTTCACGACCGGATCGAGTTGAATACAATACGAATACGTATGCACGTGGACTTGTTTGGAATAGAATAAACCCTAACGAACGAACGAGGTTGTTGCTCATCTCGACCCGTACTCAGTGGATCGATAGATCCCATCATCATCATGGGCCTTTGCTTCGGCAAGACTGCAACGTCACCCTGGCCGGACCTCCCGCCAGAGCTGGCCGCCAAAATCCTTGCCCGGTTGCTCAGCCACACGGATCGCCTCAGCTTTGGTGCCGTGTGCCACGACTGGCGCCTCGCCGCGCGGCAGCAGGGCTTGCTGCTGCCGCCGTCCATGCCATGGATCAACATCGGCAGCGGCGCGTACATGGATCTTGTCGGGAACGGCAAGGCTCGCCGTTTCGCCGCCCCCGAAGGGTACCGTGCATATGCCACCTTTGGCAGCTGGGTCCTCTATGAGCACGAGCGCTCCTCCCGGTGCTTCCTCGCCGACCCTTTTTCCCCTTCTACGCCGGCCATCGAGGTCCCGTGCCGCTACTACTCGAGCGACGACACTGGTGATTGCACCGTGAGTATGCGATTCTGCAAAGACGACACTTTCCTGACATGGCCCCTGAAAAAGATGGTCGTGTGCTCCCCTCATCTCGTCGTCGCCACATCCGCCTACAATGGTACACTCAAAATTGCATGTTTTCGGCCAAGCAATGAAACGGTGGATCCAACGACGCTTTTATGGTCAGAAGGAGATTACTCGCACGGTCATCAATGCCATGATTGGGACTTCATCTACACGGACATAGCCTTCCACCATGGAAAGGTCTTTGCTCTGAGCTTAGCAGAAAATCTATTTGCCTTTGATTTGGCCATTGAAGAGATGTCACTATCTCAAACTAGGAGTCGCGTCGAGCATGCGATCAAGGAAGGGCCAGTTGTAGCGGCAGGTGCCGCACTAGACTACGACAGCCACCACCTGATCACGTCTTCGGACGAGCAAAAACTACTAATGGTGCGGTGGCGAATCCCTTTACTGGAAGATTGGACCAAGTTTGATCATCGAATGATGGATCTGCAGGTGTTCGAGGCAGACTTGCAGAAGGGCCGGTGGTCCGAGGTCAAGGACTTGGGTGACCAGGCCCTTTTCGTTGGCCAAACAGGATCGAGAGCGCTTGCGGTGGGTGGTTTGTCAGATCAAATGTTCCAAGGGAATCGTGTGTTCATTCTCGGCCATGACTGGGCATGGTTCCGCCCTTGGTGTAAATGTTCCGGCTGCAAAAAACTCGGCTATAAAGCTCCTAGCTATTGTGTGTACGACATGATGAGCGGTGAAGCTAGTTTAGTTTCTTTAGGTGGAGGTCATTGTTCGAAAGAGTCTCCCAATATGGCATGGTTTTTTCCCTCGGGGTGAAAAGACCATAACTTTTTTATGGAAAAGGAGGGTAATTTTTCATGTAGTGCAATTAGTCTTTTGAGATAATAAATGCATTTCAACCAATCAATTAGAAATTTTGTTTGTGAATATACTATGGGTCATCTTTATCTGGCTCGGTCTGGCCCAACTCAGAGATGGATGCCGCCCATGACCACAAAGACGGAAGAGTGTGCATGCGTAGATGCCTGGAACTCTACCTCCTCTGCTCATGTGTTCTTCTCGTCTTCCTCTAGTTCTCTAGTCGAGTGCTAGCTCCTACTTCCTCTACTTAGGTTCATCGGACCTTCCTCATATTATGGGTTAAACTTTGATCGTAAATGATACCGTCGGGGGCTGAAGTGGATGCAATTTTCGATGAAGTGTAGAACGAATGATTGCTTAGAAAAATTACTATAGATTCAATCCAAACAATCAACAGAGGAAAAACTCCTTCAAACATCCGGTTGATTGAATGACGAGTGCTTTAGAAAATTTCGCACCTAAAAAAGACCTTCCTTTTCTCATTTTATTATTAACAAGTTGCAACTAATATATTTTTATCTGTGGATCTAAGTAAATCAAAACTAGATAGATTTTAGTAAATGTGCCTAGACATATGTAGCAAATAATAGGCCTTCATAATCATAATGACGGCCCGATAGAGCTATCTCTCAACACTCATCAAGACACGATCCAACTATTGATAGGTCGGCGAGAGTAAATTGTTAGCTCGACTGGAATGACGGCCCGTAGAGCTATCTCTCTCAGATCTAAGCTCTCAACAATGACATTGAACATAAAATGCCTTATCACATCGAAATCATTGTTAATCTTCTCTTCCTGTTTCCGAATAATATTAAAATCACCAGCCACCAACATAGGTAGATATTTGGACCTGCAAATCCTAGCAAGCTTAGCAAGGAAGTTGTGTTTAAGTTCAAGATGTGCTACCCCATAAGCAGTCACAAGAGCCCACTAGAAGACATCATATCTCGAGTAAACATAAAATTTTACCACAAAGTCATCAACCTCCATATTTAGAACCTCAAGTTTAGAATTATTCACACCTTCCCCTTGGGGGTAAGAAGAACGACGAGTAACCAAGACAACCACATAAGAAGTCCAGAAAAGACGTGGCGAAATTCGAACGACCCGCCTCTATGAGAGTGATGAAGTCCAATTTTTTCTCTCTGTAAGTATTTGAAAGAAATTGTCTTTTAGCCAAGTCCCGAAGACCTCTGTTGTTCTAGAAGAGTCATCTCATTCATCATGAAATTTCTTTTTGACGCTTAAATCGCACCGTAGAAATATTGCTTCTTAGTGAGGGTACGATGAACCTTTGAAGGTACCAAAGAGTCCACAACATGACTCTCAGAGCCCGAGTTACTCAATCCAAACCAAAATGGCATCTATCAAGAAAAGAAAAGGTAACTTGTTTGCAGTGCGGTGCAAGACGGCATTTGTTCGTGCATGTATATTGTGTCATTAGGGAGACACACACTAGAAAAAGTATCAGGTGGTACCTGTTGAATATATTGAGGTTGTGACCCCCGTCTTGTACATCATATATATGTGCTTAGTGCATCCGATCAATGTATTGTGTGTTGCACGGCCCAAACCTCATCTTCTTCATGGTATCTATCGTAGTACGATCCTAACCTAACCCGCTCGGATGGCACTTTTGAGCACTATAAGGCTCGCTGGGTGATCCGTGGTTTTCGGCAGTGTGCTGGAGTTGACTTCACCGAGACGATCCGCACCGTTCTTCAGCTAGTTGCCTCTCATGGATGGTTGGTTCATCAGATGGACGTCTCCAACACTTTTCTTCATGGTTACCTTGCGGGGCAGGTTTGCTGTGAGCAACCCACCGGTTTCGTCGACGCCACTCATCTTGGCCATGTGTGCTTGCTGTCTCGGTCTCTCTACTGCCTCAAGCAAGCCCATCGCGCCTGGTACCAGTGTATCGCCGATTTTCTTCAGACACCGGGCTTCCATGTCACTCGCTCGGATGCCTCGTTGTTCGTCTATCACCCTGGTGACACGACTGCTTACTTGCTGCTTTATGTCGACGACATCATCCTGACGGCCTCCTCAGCAGCCCTTCTTCAGCAGATTACTCTCCGGCTGCGTGATGAATTTGCCATCAAGGATCTGGGTGCTCTCCATTACTTCCTTGGCATTGAGGTCGCTCGGCGACCCAGCCGCTTCTTTCTTCATTATCAGAAGTATGCGCATGAGCTACTTGAGCGTGCCGGCATGCTCAACTGTCATCCTGTCGCTACTCCTGTTAACACGAAGGCATAGGTTTCTGCTCTCGAGGGTACGCCAGCGTCGGACGCTCCATTCTACCGGTCTATTATTGGTGCTCTTCAGTATCTGACACTCACCCGACCAGACTTGCAGTATGTTGTCCAGTGGGTGTGTCTCCATATGCAAACCCCTCGTGACTCTCATTGGACGCTCGTGAAACGGATTCTCCGCTATATCTGTGGCGCGATATCCCTCGGACTCACCCTCACGATATCCTCCTCTATGGATATGGTGGCCTATTCTGATGCTGATTGGGCTGGCTGCCCCGACACTGTCGCTCCACTTTCGGCTACTGCGTCTACCTCGGTCCCTCCCTCGTCTCGTGGTCGTCCAAGCGACAACCTACAGTGTCGCGCTCTAGCGCGGAGGCCGAATACCGAGCAGTGGCTAATGCAGTCGCCGAGTGCACCTAGCTTCCACAGCTACTTCAGGAGTTTCATCACGACATCTCGTAGGCCACGGTTGTCTACTCACTGGTAGAATAAGGGCCTATTGTCCCGGTTGGTAAGGGCCTTTAGTCCCGGTTCCTGAACCGGGACTAAAGGGTCGGTACTAATGCCTCCCCCCTTTAGTCCCGGTTCACGAACCGGGACTAAAGGCCGCGGCCACGTGGAGCTTCACCTTTAGTCCCGGTTGGTAACACCCACCGGGACTAAAGGAGATTTTATGATTTTTTTTTTGATTTTTTTAAAAATCTTTTTTGAAATCTTTTTTGAAATTTTTTTATTTTCAAATTTCTGAATTATTTTATCCTCTAATCTCTAATCACCACCCCTCATCACTGCTCAATTTATCCTCTAATCTCTAATCACCCCTCATCATTCCAAATCATCTAACTTCTCGAACGGTCACCCATCCTCCCACTCCCCCAGCCTGAGCACGCTTAACTTCCGGGTTCTATTCTCCCTCGTTTCCAAGTCTGCACTTGTTGTTTTCCTGACAATAGTAAGATGTCAATCCTATTAACCCTCAGGAATTTTGCTTGAGCATGAAGTGACACATTTCACTGTTTGAGTTTGAAACTATTGTTTTAAAAAACAATAATTATTTAGAAAACAATAGTTATTTTGAATAATTAGTTTGACCATTGTTTGACCACAATTTGACCAGATTTGACCAAAATTTAAAATAACTGAAATAATTATTTAGTAACACTAATATTCTAGAATAATTAGTTTGACCATTGTTTGACCACAGTTTGACCACAGTTTGAATTTTTTTTGATTTTTTCCACTCTAGATCTTAAAAGCCCCGTAACTTTTCGAGTAGATGATTTTTCATATAAAAAACTTTTTCATCCGATTTAGTATGCAAATGTTATGCCCATTTTTACAAATTCCACAGAGATTTTGCAAATAAAGTCGAAATTCACATTTGCAAATTTTCCCAACAACTAGACCACATATCACATGGGAAACTTATTTTCTTTTATTTTTTTGACATTTCCATCATTTTCTTTTATTTTTTATAAAATTGAAAAGGCGATCCAGGGGGGGAGGGGGTAGAGTTTGAAAATGGACCTTTAGTACCGGTTCGTGGCACGAACCGGGACTAAAGGTCTCAACCCCATTAGCACCGGTTCGTGTCTCAAACCGGGACTAAAGGTCTAATCTTCAGTCCCGGTTTGAGGCACAAACGGGACTAAAGGGCATCGCACCCTTTAGTACCGGTTTGAGGCACAAACCGGGACTAAAGGGCACAGGTGAACCGGGACTAATGCCTTAGCCGCACGAACCAGGACCAATGCTCACATTAGTCCCGGTTCGTGACTGAACCGGGACTAATGTGAATATTGGCCCGGAACCATAGCCCCGTTTTCTACTAGTGACTGTGACAATGTCTCCACGGTGTATCTTTCCGCCAACCCCGTTCATCATCGCCGGACGAAGCACGTCGAGCTGGACATTCACTTTGTGCGCGAACAGGTAGCCCTTCGATGCATTCGGGTTCTTCATGTTCCGACCGCACAATAGTTCGCCGATGTGATGACTAAGGGACAGCCTACTTCCATCTTCGAGGAGTTCCGCTCCAGTCTATATGTCTCTGGCGACGCTTCGACGGTGGGTGTGGGGGGGGGGGGTGTTCAATATTGTGCATGTATATTGTGTCGTAGGCCTACCTCCTAGTTTTCCTGTATAGTTGAGGTTGTGGCCCCCATCTTGTACATCATATATACGTGCCTAGTGCACCCGGTCAATGCATTTTGAGTTGCACGGCCCAAACCTCATCTTCTACCGTACCATTCGTTAAGTACTCCCATGGTACCAACTTTGAAAAGACAAAATTGAATGTTCCGAAAAGAATTCTATTTTTTCGTGGATGTTTACAAGGTATGTGCCTACAAACCCTAACAAAATCAAATTCAAATTCGAGTTACACATTAAGAAACAAAGAAAGACAAAATTCCGATGTTAATAGTTTCAAATTTGCCTTTGGTCTTTTTTTGGCACTATTCATGCTAGATTTGCCTATCTTGTTTCTCAGTGTTCATTTTGAATTTGGACCTGTGATTGTTAGGAGTTATAGATACATTCCATCTGAACATTCACATTTTTAGAATTTTTTGAAATGTTTATAATTCACTTTTTAGATGAGAGCATGGGCGTGTAGGACTCGGTATCACTGGATATTCATACTTTTTTTAAAATACCTCCTTACTGGATTCTCAGAAACGCACACACCAAAGGTGAAGTAATATTTAGAAAAGATGAGACCAACCCGATCTAAACTAGCCTGTTGATAATTTTTTATAAAAAAAAGCTCCGTGAATACCAAGCACTCGAGCCGAGCCGAGGCTCGAACATCGGTGGGCTGGATGTGAACTCCTCCGTCTCCCCAACTGAGCTACACTCCATTCTCTGGTGAAATAATATTGTCAAACACACACACACAAAAGGTGAAATAATATTCTCAAACACGCACACGTTAAAGCTCGGTCAAGTCTCGTCGCCTGCGCTACGGCTCCCGAGGCACCGCTCTTCTCGTCTCCTCTCTCTCGCTCTCCAAACTGAGCCCATACCAACTTGATCTTGATTCGCAGATCAAAGACTTAGAACTAGCTTGCTTTGAGAAAGAGTTTACCAATCTTCCTCCTCTAATCTTAATGGCCACTCAACTGTATGAGTGTCGGTGTACTGAAACTGTTGTGGAAATGTTAACTAGGCCGGAGCTAATGTTAATGCGGGTGGATCTTCTGGAACGACCCCTCTATTGGCAGCATGCAGCCGCCGCGGCAACATACGGCTCGTCGAGTGTTTGCTGGAAGCCGGAGCAGATCCAAACATTACTGATGAAGTGAGCATACTGAACCTCCTCTGCTGCCACACTACATCCTTTTCTTCTTCTTTTGCAATCCTTGGCCTTGACCAAAAATGTTCCCCAGAAACTAACTCATGTTTTTTGTACTCTGTAACAGCTTGGTAGGTTGCCGACAGAAATCGCCGCGGTCCACGCCGAAAGGAAAGTCGTTCGAGCTCTGTTTCCTGTGACTCAGCGCCCCCCAACTGTGCTTGGTCGGAGTGTTGCTAGCATAGTGAGACGTGTAAAATCTGCTTCTTACAGGGAGCGGGTAATGTCATATTACTGTTCGTTATATAGTACTAGTAAACATCCATAAGTTTACCATGAGTTTTCTCATGAGGGGCCCTTACTCTTGTTTCTCTAAGTTCTTTTTAGAATCTCCATGTTTACATGGTAAGTGATTTCCTTATAACTAGTTTTTGTGTTGTCTTTAGATGATGAAGGAAATCACTTACCAGGTCATCATCTTGATTATTTAGGTTGATATTTTTTATTTTCTGTTTAGATGGTTATTATTTAGGTTGATAGTTTTTATGTTGTGTTTAGATGATCAAGCTGGATTGTAAGAGGAAAGATGAAATAAAACTACAAGGAAAAAAGGCGTTTGAAATCAAGGACTACGATGCGTCGATTCTTCTGTACAGCATGATAACCTCTCTTTGGCCATTGATTGTTCTTGTATGCACATGTTGGGATGCAAATGTTCTGTTTCTGTCCTAGTGGCAGCAAAAACACTATGAAATTGTCAAGGTATATCCCCAATTCAATTCAGATGGTTCAGATCTACATTTCTGAAAATGCTGACTTTCGAAAACAAACATGTAGGCACTGAAGCTCGACGACACGGATACCACCTTATACTCAAACAGGAGCATATGTCAGCTGCACCTTGGTGAAGGCAACGAGGCTCTTTCAGACTCACAGGCCCGCACCAGGGTCTGGGCCTGACTGGGAGAAAGGATACTACCGTCAGGGAATGGCCTTCGGCTTGTTGGAGGTGATCGTTAGCCTCATTTAATTCACCTATATTCTTAGCTCATCGGTCGAGATGGCATCTGACTCAGTCATGCTTGTGTTAGGATTACGGCAGTGCTTGTGCCGCGTTTAGCAAGGCATTGGAGCTTGATCCGGGGAATCCGATCATCATCAACGCCCTCCGGTAAATCCACTGCACGCACTTGTGTCCTCATCATACAAACTAATCTTACGTTACACACGTGACTGTGTTATGTTCAAACTTGTGAATGGATGTCTCGGAGCGCGTGGACCGTGTCCCAAGATCGCCGTGCTAGGAGAGAAGGGATGCCAGGCAAAAGTCAGGTTTTTATCTTGGTTGTTTGATTGATAAGAACAGTTGAACGTTGTCCTATCATCTTTGTTGATAGCGCTGGTGTATATTGGATCTATTATAGCCTTTTGCCCGGTCCGGATGACGGGTGGTGCAGCCCTGAGTGACTGCTGCTGTAATTTGCTTTTGCTGCCTGTTATTTTCTGTAACTTGTATGTTTTTAGCTGTGTCAGCGTTAGGTGGCCCCTAGTTTGCTAGACCTTGTGTTTGCTTCTGCACCGGATGCTTTGAACTTCTGTCCTGTTGTCAAGATAACTTATGTCCTGTTATCTCTTAATAGTGGAAACCTGCTAAAATGTTGGTAGTTTTTCTGAATGTTATTTTCATAACTGTATGATTTTAGCGTTGCTAACGTTAGGCAGCGCCTAGTTTCCTACAGACCTTGTGTTTACTTTTGCACTGGATGCTTTGAACTTATCTCTTGTTGTCAAGAGAACTTCCATCCAGTTACATTTATGTCTCTTAATAGTGGAAACTGGCCAAAATGTTGGTCCTTTTGTTGCCTGTTATTTTCAGGAAACTCGCCATGGTGGTGCCGGCGACGAGATCGGCATGGGCGATCGACGGCGGTGAGGACGGGACGGGACGGGACGGACCGCCAAACTAGACAAATGTTGAGGAAAATGGAGCTTGGAGAGGAGAAAGCTTAAGTGTGGCTCGGGCATTTCATCAAACACCTCATGTGCATGCATAGAAAGAAGAACAAAGCAGCGCATGCACATCTCCCACACGGCCAAAAAAACAGAGGACAGGGTGGAGAGGGGCGAGGGTATATATATGCATCTCTTTAGAGCCGGTTGCTGGCTCGAACCGGGGAAGAAGACTGACCTTTAGTCCTGATTCCAGCCACCAACCGGGACTAAAGGTGCTGCGCCAGGAGCGAGGCCCATTGGTCTCGGTTCGTATCTGGAACCGGGACTAATGGCCCCCGAGGCCCGGCCGGCGCCCTGGCCTCACGAACCGGGACTGATGCACCCTTTGGTCCCGGTTCGTAAGAGAACCGGAATTAATGCCCTTATCTGGCCTGGACCAAAGCCCTGTTTTCTACTAGTGATACATGCCCGCGTTGGATGATTTTCACGATCCGAATGGCGTGGTCCTAACGTGGGTGGGCAGTTTGTGAGCCAGACTTAGATATGGCCTTACTCACTCCACCGGCCTTGCTAAGATGCACTCCGTTATTGCAAAAAGATTTTTTTTTAAAAGAGGAGTATACAACATCAGCATCACAAGATGCACATAGCCATTTGCACACACATGAGGGGGGAAATGATTCACATAATTTAAACTTGGGGGCAACAAGTGTTTGAATGGAAATTGTGTCACAAATAACAAAGAAGGGATGAAAAGAGGAATGAACTCTTTTAGTGATATACAATAGTTTAATAAAAGGTTTTCTTTACGAAAAATGCTCTTCTATTTATCTGATGGGACCTACTTGGCAGCCTCAAACGATGCTCTGAAGTTTTAAGGTTCGATGGATGCACATGCACGATGCATGCCCCTGCAACCATGTTCTTCTTTCTCTCATTTATCCCCTGTATACGGGCGAGTGATATTGTGGCCAGGAGCCATCGTGCCGATGGAATCGCTCTGGCAGGAGCGTGCTGATAACGTGTTGAGAGAGATATGTAGTCAAGCGAGACCATCAAACAAATGATCGAACCCTTCTTTATTGATGATGAATGAAGACTTCATTCCATAGAGAATATTCATAAATGTTGCCTCCGAGGGATGCGATGTTCCATAGAGACGTCGTTCAGGAACCGCCGTGGCGGTTGGTGAAAGTGTGCAACCGCACATGTGAGAAGGAGGGGGGATTATTCCGTAATAACCGCGAGGGTTATTTATTTTTAACACGTAGAACCGGATTGCTACACTGTTGTGAACCCGAATAAGTTACTGTAGAGAAAGAGAATTAGTTACTGTAGTGCAGCTTTTTGAAAATGTACAGCTTTTTCTGCAAGTATATTTTGAAAAAAATATAAAGGTTTTTTGAATTTATGAACAATTTTTTGGAAACAAGAACATTTTGTGAATATGTGATTCTTTTTTTGATAAAGCAGAATTTGTTTTGCAACTTCAAACATTTTTGAAGTTGTGAACCAATTTTGAAATAGCGAGCATTTTTTTGAATTTATGAACAAATATTTGAAAATTGAACATTTTATAAAATTCTGAACAAAATTGTGAAACCGTGAACATGTTATGAATTTGTGAACAAAATTTCGAAAAATGGAACATTACATGAATCTCGGGACAAATATTTGAAACCGTTAATATTTTAAACAGAACATTCTCTCAAATGCGAACATATTGTGGAATTTTGTGACCAAATTTTGAAACCGTGTTATTTTTAATTCCTGAAACTTTTTTGAATTTGTGTTTTTTTAAATAACAGGAACATTTTTTGACATTTATGAATACTTTTCCAATTTGTGAACAAATTTGAAAAATAGAAAGATTTTTTAAATATATGTACATGCTTTAAACACCTATCTTTTTTGAATTTTTGAACATATTTTGAAAAGAGGAACTTTTAAGATATCTGGAAAAATATTCAAAATTTTCTAAAAATAAATAAAAGTAAACGTGAAAAATTAAAAGATAAATGAAAAAGGAAATTAATAGAAAAATGAAATAGGTAAAGAAAAAAATTGAAAAAATGGAACGTAAAAACAAAAAGAAAGAGGAAAACTCAGAAGAACAAAAACGACCTAGCATTTGAAAATAAGCTCAATGGCATTTGACCGAACACTTGTCGGACATGATGTCTGCCATGAAGGTCGTCGATAGGGGGCTGAGTCTACCTGGGTATAAACTGCTTCAGGGTGGATAGCTCCTTCCTAAAAGGCGAGCGGGCGCGTTGGTGCTGGTTGCGGACGTCCAACAATGCCTCTGTGGCGGCTGGGGATGTACAGCGGCGGCGGTGCAGATGGAGGGTGCGGATGCAAAGCAAGTGGTAGAAGGAGCAGAGTGGAAGGAAATGAGACATGGAGGGGGATTGGGTGGGCCTGGAGTGTCAGAGTCCTACGTTTCGGGTGTTCGGACTCCCGCAAACCTCCCCCAATTTTTCTCCAAATTACCAAAGAAATCACATCCGAACCGCGCCGCGTATCGATACAGGGCCGCGTTGGATGGCTTTCGCGGTCCAGACAGCATGGTACTGACGGATGCGACCTTTTGCAGGTCTGCCTTGGAGACGCCCTTCTCACTCCATCTGCCTTGCTAAGATGCACACCATTATTGCAATTTTTTATTTTTGAAAAGAGGAGTATACAACATCTGCATCACAAGATGCGCATGGGAATGTATCTGGTGCATCCACATTTGTGGTGCTACCGGTGCACCGGATGCCATTGAATATTTTAAAAAATCTAAAAAATCTAGCACGTTAACGTAACATCAATGTATGATCTCAGAAAATTTCGCATAAAAATTTGATATATTTTTGAGATTTAAGAATGACAAATTTGTCATCAGTGTGATAATAAGCCAAATCTTAAGCCCAAATTTGGCATTTTTGTTTTTTGAGTTATTTTTCTTATTTTGACTTTAAATTTTGTGACAACCTACATTGATGTTGTGTGGGTGTGCTAATTGTTTTCAGATTTTTTTGAACATTTGAAAAGCACGAGATGCACGGGTAGCACCACAAGCTCCGGTGCACCAGATATTTCCCAGATGCACATAGCCATTTGCACACACATGAGGGGGGAAATGATTCACATAATTTAAACTTGGGGGCAAAAAGTGTCTGAATGGAAATTGTGTCACAAATATCAGAAGATGAGATAGAAAAAGAAATGAACTCTTTTATTGATATAATAGTCTAATAAAAGGTTTTATTACGAACAAATGCTCTTTTATTTATCTGATGGGACCTACTTGGCAGCCTCAAACGATGGGCTTCCTGGAAGCTTTGTAGCAATAACCGGGACACTGCCGTTTCACGCGCATACAAATAGTACAGTGCAAAGCAGCGGTCAAGTCTCCTCTGCAGCAGTCCAGCAGCAAACACACCACGCTCGCTCCTCCCTTATTGCCTGCTGCTAGCAGTAGCGCACCACGCTCCTCCATTATTGCCTCACCAGCGCCTCGCTCTCCTCGCCACCATTACTCTGCTTCTCCATCGAGCACCACGAACCAACCATGGCGCCCGTGTAGCAGCTTCATCTTCTTCTCAAGGGGGGAAAGGGGGAGATGGTGGGCGTGGGCGTCGGGACGGGGGCGCTGGGCTCCGTCATCGGCAAGCTGGCTACCCTGCTGGGCGACGAGTACAAGATGCTCAAGCGGGTGCGCAAGGACATCGCCTTCCTCGAGCGCGAGCTCCGCCGGATGCAGATCCTGGTGAACACGCTGGCAGACATGGAAGGGCTCGATCCCGGATCCACTGGCCAAGGACTGGAAGGGCAGCATGCGCGACCTCACCTACGACATGGAGGAGTGCCTCGACCGCTTCATGCAACGTATCGGCGACGGCGATGCCAACCGCAGCTTCCCCAAGAAGGCCGCGCGCCGGCTCAAGACGCCGTTCACGCGCCATGGCATTGGTACCCAGATCAAGAAGCTCCAGGCCCGCGTCGCTGAGGAGGGCGAGCGGCGGCAGATGCTGAACCTCGATAACTACACCCCAAGGACGACCGTGGCGATAGATCCCCGGCTCGCTGCCTTCCACGGGGTGGCCAAGGGATTGGTGGCCATTGACGGCCGCAAAGATGAGGTTGTTTCTTTGCTGAAACAGGAGAGTGTGGAGCTGAAGGTGGTGGCTATTGTCGGAGGTGGGGGATTGGGGAAGACCACACTTGCCATGGAAACCTATCGCAAGATTGGAGAGCACTTCGAGTGGCGAGCTTCTGTGTCGGTGTCGCGCACCCCTGATCTGGAGATGCTCTTGAAATATGTTCTGTCTCAAATCGATGGAGATGCCCAATCAGAGAGGTGGAAGAAAGACCAACTAATTCGTCGGATCCAAAGTATCTTGAGAGGAAAGAGGTATAGTTTCTTCATCCATACATGGGATTAGGATTTGATGATATGTTAATTATTCCTAGACACAACCAGTTATTAATAGGTGGAAGAAAGACACAACCAACATATTTCTGTTAGTAAGCTCTATTGATAGTGTAACATTGCATACAGGTAGTTTCTTGTTATTGATGATGTATGGAAAAAACAAGACTGTGATTTTCTCAAAGCAGCTTTTCCTGACAATAATACTGGTAGTAGAATAATTGCAACTACACGCATTACCGATGTAGCTAACTCATGTTGTTCTAACTCCGTTGATCAGCTCTATCAAATGCCACCTCTGAATGATGTTGATTCCCGAAGGCTGTTCTTTAAGTGAATTTTCAACTCAGAGAACTCCTGCCCTGCTCAACTTGAAGATGTTTCAGCGAGGATTTAAGAAAATGTGGTGGTGTGCCATTGGCTATAATTACCATTCCGAGTTTGCTAGCCAATAAACATCAAAACCCAAATGAATGGGAGAGACTCCAAGATTCCATTGGTGCTGGTCTTTCATATGACAGTGATGGTGACAGCAGAGATATGATACATATAAAGTTAATTAGTTACTGGGATCTTCCGCACCAGTTGAAGACTTGTTTGTTGTACTTATGTATATATCCAGAGGATTGGCGTATCTCATGTGAAGAACTGAAATGGAAATGGATAGCTGAAGGCTTCATTGCAACAAAACATGGAAGTTTGTATCAAGATGCAGAGAGTTGTTTCAATGAACTTGTCAATAGAAGATTGATCCACCTAGTTGCCGCTGATGGTTTTGAAAAAAAATATTGTCAGGTTCATGATATGGTGCTTGACCTCATAATATCTCTGTCAGATCAAGAGAACTTTGCCACAATTTTAAACAGCATTTGCAATTCTTTGCCAAACAAGATCCATCGAATCTCCCTGCAATCTAGTGGGCATGAACAAAAAGGGGTAATCCAAGCCATCACAAGAAGCAAGTTACATGTTCGCTCATTGAATCTGTTTGGAGAAACAAAGAAGATACCTCCACTTGTTGACTTCCAGTCTATGCATGTGCTTGATATATGTGTGAACTATGAGTCCTGGGAAAACAAGGATATAAGAAATATAGGAAGTTTTTATCAACTGAGGTATTTGAGAATTCAGAATGCAGGAATCACAAAGCTTCCTGAAGATATTGGGAAGCTACAGCACTTAGAGACTCTTGATTTGCAGGATACCCTAATTCAAGAGCTGCCATCAACTACAGCCCAACTAAAGAATTTGATGCGCCTATTTGTCCGCTTTAAGTGTGTGCTTTTCGCAAATATGTCTGGGAGCATGCGAGCCCTGGAGGAAGTGTCAGATATATGTATAGTTGACAACCCTGAGAAATTTTTGGAAGAGCTTGTACATCTAACAAAATTGAGAAAGATTATGATGACCGGATCATGGACTGAATGCTATGGAGAAAGACTAGCGTCATATCTGAAGGGGTTGGGCAATGACAGCCTTCAATATCTTTTTAACCGTGGACAAATAGGAGAATATCTGTTCAGTGATCCATGCTCCACCTTTCCGAACCTTCAAAATCTTGTACTAGTGCTCCCCCTGATGAGGGTTCCAAAGGGAATGGCCTCCC
This sequence comes from Triticum aestivum, assembly GCF_018294505.1. Lineage (NCBI taxonomy): Eukaryota > Viridiplantae > Streptophyta > Magnoliopsida > Poales > Poaceae > Triticum > Triticum aestivum. Next base: position 745,023,430 of record NC_057813.1, read on the forward strand.
TAACGAACATCATCAAATTAGACATACAAGTCAGATTATTTGATGATGAAGGTCTCCATATTCTTATGGGTATGCCTTCTCTGGCCAATCTCCGGCTAGATGTATTGGATCAGTTGGCTGGCGCCCTGACTATAAGTAGGAACGGATTCAAGCTGCTAGTGGTGTTCCACTACACAATTAATGCAGATGGAACAACGGGTATAAAATTTGCAGCAGGTGCTATGCCAGCGCTCCGATGTCTCGAGCTTACCTGGAAGGCACGTTATTTTCCGTTGAGGACTAGTGACGGTGCTGACGTGGGCCTTGAGCTGCTTTCAAGCCTTGCTGAGATCCAGGTTGAAACTTCTTGCTATGATGCAACACTGGACGAGGTGGAGGGTGTGGAAGGTTTCGTTGCAAAAGCAATCGCTTTGTATCCCAACCATCTTCAGATCGGTCTCAGTAGAAGACATGAAGAGATGATTATGACAACCGAGAAGAGCGAAAATGAGGAGGAGGAAAGCCGTAGGAGAGCACGGGTTATTTCATTCCTTTGCACCGCATCCTATGATTTACTGATCTGCCCCTCTTTTCCTCCGCAGTAGCGAGAAGAGCATGGGTGATGTGAGCCACCGTATTTATGTATTCCCATGTGCTGTTGTTGGAACCTTTTGTTACATTGTGTGTTTTTCGTCCCATAGTCTGTATTCGAGTACGAGTACAGACAGTGGCTTTTCCTGATGCGCGTCGAACCAATAATCTACTTTCTTCTTCTGTTCATAGACTTTTCGTTGTTTCCCCTTTTCAAGTTTCTCTTGACTGTATCTGGATCATTTGAGCCATTTTCTGAATCTTATAACCTACTATTTGGAAAGTCTCTTGCTCTTGGGCAACAGCTTCAGATTGTTTATAGTTTATGATAGTATACTAGCTGAACTGTTTGATGTTGGTATTTGTATAGATTCTACATTCATAGCTGGGAAGGCTAGGTTTTCAAGTTTTCAAATTACAGTATACTAGCTGAAC
>NC_057813.1:745024692-745069285 GCF_018294505.1 Triticum aestivum
AGTGGAGACGAGAGGAGAAAAAATCCCGCCACAATCCGGCGTGGATTTTTCTATCCGCCTTTTTAAGGCGGTGAGACCAAAGAGTGAGGTCCGAGATGATAGCCCTAATTACGTTACATGGCAAAGGAGACAAATTCCTAAAAGTTTTGTCGTTGCGAGCGTCCAAAATTTTCCATAAAATGAGAAGCAAAATGAAAGGCCAGGAAGACTGAGGTAGGCCATGCATAGCCGGCGCATTCCAAATATTGGACAGAGGAGAATGGCAGGGAAGCAGCCCAATGGCTCCCCAAATGGATGTCGCTGAAGGGCATGTGAAGAAGAGATGGGCACGGTCTTCAGGTGTGGCGCTGCAACATGGATATGATGGAGTCGATGATGGTCTTGCGATGAAGGTTTACCCGCGTGTTTAATCTGTCCATATAGAAGAGCCATCCAAACACTCGGACCCTACTAGGAACACGAGAATCCCATATGTGAGCAAGGGATGGATTCGAAAGCTGCGAAGCAAGAGCATCATAGGCGCCCTTGGTGGTGAAAGCGGCACCATTGATCAAAGACATGTCGTCGGGTACTCCTGTAAGGCACACTCCCTGCAACAAAGATCTCAAGGCAGCAAGTTCATTGGTAGCGGTTAAGGTTAGTCGGCTACGCAAGACCAGGTCAGTCCTATCCATCATTATATTTTGCACAAGAGCATTTGGCTTGGTATGGTGAGTAAACAAAGCAGGAAAGGCAACAAAGTGTGGTTCTGGCAGGAGCCATCGGTCAAGCCAGAAAAAGGTGGAGGAGCCATTTCCAACAGTGACCTGTGAAATCTCACGGAGTGTGTGTAGGTGTTTAAAAATAGCTTTGCCAAGGAAGGAAGCATTTCTACCTAGACCCATGTGGAGGGGGGAGTGGTTTAAAATCCAATCCTTCCAAGGCAAAAGAGGGGAGTGGAGGAATTTGAAAGCAAATTTCAACATAAGGAAAAAAATTGTGCTTGTAAGTTTTTAACACCTAGACCACCTGCAAGCTTTGGCATGCACACCAGATCCCACGCTACTAGGCATTAGCCCCTAGTACGTCTTGAGCTTGCGTTGATTTTCCTTGAAGAGGAAAGGGTAAAGTGGGGGAGAGGAAAACGAGAGGCAAATGGCAAATAATGTAAATGCGAGGGAGATGAGTTTGTGATTGGTACTTGGTATGTCTTGAGTTGAGCGAAGACCTCCACGGCAACGGCGCCAGAAATCCTTCTTGCTACGTCTTGAGCTTGCGTTGGTTTTCCTTGAAGAGGAAAGGGTGATGCGGGAAGTAGCGCAAGTGTTTCCCACAGTTTTTGAGAACCAAGGTATCAATCTAGTAGAAGGCTCCTCACAAGTCCCATGCACCTACACAAACAAACAAAAAACTCGCAACCAACGCGATAAAGGGGTTGTCAATCCCTTCACGGCCACTTGCGAAAGTGAGATCTGATAGAGATAATATGATAAGGTAAATATATTTTTGGTATTTTATGATATAGATTGGAAAAGTAAAGATGCAAATAAAAGTAGATTGAAAGCTTATATGATAAAATATAGACCCGGGGGCCATAGGTTTCACTAGGGGCTTCTCTCAAGATATCATAAGTATTACGGTGGGTGAAAAATTACTGTCGAGCAATTGATAGAAAAGTGAATAATTATGAGATTATCTAGGCATGATCATGTATATAGGCATCACTTCCATGACAAGTAGACCGACTCCTGCCTGCATCTACTACTATTACTCCACACATCGACCCTATCCAGTATGCATCTAGAGTATTAAGTTCATAAGAACAGAGTAACGCTTTAAGAAAGATGACATGATGTAGAGGGATAAACTTATGCAATATGATATAAACCCCATCTTTTTATCCTCGATGGCAACAATACAATACGTGCCTTGTTGCCCCTGCTATCACTCGGAAAGGACACTGCAAGATTGAACCCAAAGCTAAGCACTTCTCCCATGGCAAGAAAGATCAATCTACTAGGCCAAACCAAACTGATAATTCGAAGAGACTTGCAAAGATAACTCAATCATACATAAAAGAATTCAGAGGAGATTCAAATATTTCTCATAGATAAACTTGATCATAAACCCACAATTCATCGGATCTCGACAAACACACCGCAAAAAGAGTTACATCATATAGATCTCCAAGGAGAGGAAGGAGAACATGGTATTGAGATTCAAAGAGAGAGAAGAAGCCATCTAGCAAATAATTATGGACCCAAAGGTCTATGGTAAACTACTCACAACTCATCGGAGAGGCCTTGGAGTTGATGTAGAGGCCCTCCATGGTGGATTCCCCCTCCGGCAGAGCGCCGGCGACGGGTCCGAGATGGGATCTCGCGGATACAGAAGGTTATTGTGGCGGAAATAGTTTTTCCGTGGCTCCCTTGATGGTTTCGGGGTACATGGGTATATATAGGAGGAATAAGTACGTCGGTGGAAGCCCGAGGGGCCCACGAGATAGGGGGCGCTGTTGGGGAACGTTGCAGAAAATAAAAAATTTCTACGCTTCACCAAGATCAATCTATGGAGTTCATCTAGCAACGAGAGAGGGGAGTGCATCTACATACCCTTGTAGATCGCGAGCGGAAGCGTTCAAGAGAACGGGGATGAGGGAGTCGTTCTCGTCGTGATCCAAATAATCGAAGATCCTAGTGCTGAACGGACAACACCTCCGCGTTCAACACACACATGGTTGGGGAAGACGTCTCCTCCTTCTTGATCCAGCAAGGGGGAAGGAGAGGTTGATGGAGATCCAGCAGCACGACGGCGTGGTGGTGGAAGCAGCGGTGATCTCTGCAGGGCTTCGCCATGCTCAGCAAGAGGGAGAGGTGGTACGGGGGAGAGGGAGGCGCCAGGGACTAGGGTGCCGCTGCCCTCCCTCCCCCCTCTTTATATAGGGGACCTAGGGGGGTGCGCCGGTCCTGGAGATCCCATCTCCAAGGGGGGGCGGCGGCCTAGGGGGGGGGGACTTGCCCGCCAAGTCAAGTGGGGCGCCCCCACCCCTAGGGTTTCCAACCCTAGGCGCAGGGGAGGCCCAAAGGGGGGCGCACCAGCCCACCAGGGGCTGGTTCCCTTCCCCTTTCAGCCCTCGTGGACCTCCGGGATAGGTGGCCCCACCCGGTGGACCCCCGGGACCCTTCCGGTGGTCCCAGTACAATACCGGTGACCCCTGAAACTTTCCCGGTGGCCGAAACTGGACTTCCTATATAGAATTCTTTACCTCCGGACCATTCCGGGACTCCTCGTGACGTTCGGGATCTCATCCGGGACTCCAAACAACTTTCGGGTTTCCGCATACTAATATCTCTATAACCCTAGTGTCACCGAACCTTAAGTGTGTAGACCCTACGGGTTCGGGAATCACGTAGACATGACCGAGACAGCTCTCCAGCCAATAACCAACAGCGGGATCTGGATACCCATGTTGGCTCCCACATATTCCATGATGATCTCAACGGATGAACCACGATGTCGAGGATTCGAGTAATCCCGTATACAATTCCCTTTGTTAGTCGGTACGTTACTTGCCTGAGATTCGATCGTCGGTATCCCAATACCTCGTTCAATCTCATTACTGGCAAGTTACTTTACTCGTACCGTAATGCATGATCCCGTGACCAAGCACTTGGTCACATTGAGCTCATTATGATGATGCATTACCGAGTGGGCCCAAAGATACCTCTCCGTCATACGGAGTGACAAATCCCAGTCTTGATCTGTGTGAACCCAACAGATACTTTCAGGGATACCCGTAGTATACCTTTATAGTCACCCAATTACCTTGTGACGTTTGGTACACCCAAAGCACTCCTACGGTTTCCGGGAGTTACACGATCTCATGGTCTAAGGAAAAGATACTTGACATTGGAAAAGCTCTAGCAAACGAACTACACGATCTTGTGCTAAGCTTAGGATTGGGTCTTGTCCATCACATAATTCTCCTAATGATGTGATCCCGTTATCAATGACATCCAATGTCCATAGTCAGGAAACCATGACTATCAGTTGATCAACGAGCTAGTCAACTAGGGGCTCACTAGGGACATGTTTTGGTCTATGTATTCACACATGTATTACGATTTCAGGATAACACAATTATAGCATGAATAATAGACAATTATCATGAACAAGGAAATATAATAATAATCATTTTATTATTGCCTCTAGGGCATGTTTCCAACAGTCTCCCACTTGCACTAGAGTCAATAATCTAGTTACATTGTGATGAATCGAACACCCATAGAGTTCTGGTGTTGATCATGTTTTGCTCGCGGAAGAGGTTTAGTCAACAGATCTGCGACATTCAGATCCGTATGTACTTTGCAAATATCTATGTCTCCATCTTGAACATTTTCACGAATGGAGTTGAAGCGTCGCTTGATGTGCCTGGACTTCTTGTGAAACCTGGGCTCCTTGGCAAGGGCAATAGCTCCAGTGTTGTCACAGAAGAGAGTGGCCGACGCCGACGCATTGGGTATGACTCCTAGGTCGGTGATGAACTCCTTCATCCATATTGCTTCATGCGCTACCTCCGAGGCTGCCATGTACTCCGCTTCACATGTAGATCCCGCCACGACGCTTTGCTTGCAACTGCACCAGCTTACTGCCCCACCATTCAAAATATATACGTATCCAGTTTGTGACTTAGAGTCATCCAGATCTGTGTCAAAGCTAGCATCGACGTAACCCTTTACGACGAGCTCTTCGTCACCTCCATAAACGAGAAACATATCCTTAGTCCTTTTCAGGTACTTTAGGATATTCTTGACCGCTGCCAAGTGTTCCATGCCGGGATTACTTTGGTACCTTCCTACCAAACTTACGGCAAGGTTTATATCAGGTCTGGTACACAGCATGGCATACATAATAGACCCTATGGCCGAGGCATAGGGGATGACACTCATCTTTTCTCTATCTTCTGCCGTGGTCGGGCATTGAGCCGAGCTCAATTTCACACCTTGCAATACAGGCAAGAACCCCTTCTTGGACTGATCCATATTGAACTTCTTCAATATCTTATCTAGGTATGTGCTTTGTGAAAGACCTATGAGGCGTCTCGATCTATCCCTATAGATCTTGATGCCTAATATGTAAGCAGCTTCTCCAAGGTCCTTCATTGAAAAACACTTATTCAAGTAGGCCTTAATGTTGTCCAAAAGTTCTATATCATTTCCCATCAAAAGTATGTCATATAGATATAATATGAGAAATGCTACAGAGCTCCCACTCACTTTCTTGTAAACGCAGGCTTCTCCATAAGTCTGCATAAACCCAAACGCTTTGATCATCTCATCAAAGCGAATGTTCCAACTCCGAGATGCTTGCACCAGTCCATAAATGGATCGCTGGAGTTTGCATACCTTTTAGCATTCTCAGGATCGACAAAACCTTCCGGCTGCATCATATACAGTTCTTCCTTAAGATAGCCGTTAAGGAATGCCGTTTTAACGTCCATTTGACATATCTCATAATCATAGTATGCGGCAATTGCTAACATGATTCGGATGGACTTCAGCTTCGCTACGGGAGAGAAAGTCTCATCATAGTCAACCCCTTGAACTTGTCGATAACCCTTAGCGACGACTTGAGCTTTATAGATGGTAACATTACCATCCGCGTCCGTCTTCTTCTTAAAGATCCATTTGTTTTCTATCGCTCGCCGATCATCGGGCAAGTCTGTCAAAGTCCATACTTTGTTTTATACATGGATCCTATCTCGGATTGCATGGTTTCAAGCCATTTGTTGGAATCTGGGCCCGCCATCGCTTCTTCATAGTTCGAAGGTTCACCATTGTCTAACAACATGATTTCCAGGACAGGGTTGCCATACCACTCTGGTCTGGAACGTGTCCTTGTGGACCTACGAAGTTCAGTAGCAACTTGATCCGAAGTACCTTGATCATCATCATTAATTTCCTCTCCAGTCGGTGTAGGAACCACAGGAACATCTTCCTGAGCTGTACTACTTTCCGGTTCAAGAGGTAGTACTTCATCGAGTTCTACTTTCCTCCCACTTACTTCTTTGGAGAGAAACTCTTTCTGCAGAAAGGACCCATTCTTGGCAACAAAGATCTTGCCTTTGGATCTAAGGTAGAAGGTATACCCAATGGTTTCCTTAGGGTATCGTATGAAGACACATTTTTCCGACTTGGGTTCGAGCTTTTCAGGTTGAAGTTTCTTGACATAAGCATCGCATCCCCAAACTTTTAGAAACGACAGCTTAGGTTTCTGCCCAAACCATAATTCATACGGTGTCGTCTCAACGGACTTAGACGGTGCCCTATTTAAAGTGATTGTGGATGTCTCTAAAGCGTATCCCCAAAATGATAGCGGTAAATCGGTAAGAGACATCATAGACCTCACCATATCCAATAAAGTGCGATTACAACGTTCGGACACACCGTTATGCTGAGGTACTCCAGGCGGCGTGACTTGTGAAACAATTCCATATTTCCTTAAGTGCGTACCAAATTCGTGACTTAAATATTCTCCTCCACGATCTGATCATAAAGACTTTATTTTTCGGTCACGTTGATTCTCTACCTCATTCTGAAATTCCTTGAAGTTTTCAAAGGTCTCAGACTTGTGTTTCATTAAGTAAACATACCCATATCTACTTAAGTCATCAGTGAGGGTGAGAACATAACGATAGCCATCGCGAGCCTCAACGCTCATTGGACCGCACACATCAGTATGTATAATTTCCAATAAGTTGGTTGCTCGCTCCATTGTTCCGGAGAACGGAGTCTTGGTCATTTTACCCATGAGGCATGGTTCGCACGTGTCAAATGATTCGAAATAAAGGGACTCCAAAAGTCCATATGGAGCTTCTTCATGCGTTTGACATCAATGTGACCAAGGCGGCAGTGCCACAGATATGTGGGACTATCATTCTCAATCTTACATCTTTTGGTATTCACACTATGAATATGTGTAACATTACATTCGAGATTCATTAAGAATAAACCATTGACCAGCGGGGCATGACCATAAAACATATCTCTCATATAAATAGAACAACCATTATTCTCGGATTTAAATGAGTAGTCATCTCGTATTAAACGAGATCCAGATACAATGTTCATGCTCAAAGCTGGCACTAAATAACAATTATTGAGGTTTAAAACTAATCCCGCAGGTAAATGTAGAGGTAGCATGCCGACGGCGATCACATCGACCTTTGAACTATTCCCGACGCACATCGTCACCTCGTCCTTCGCCAGTCTCCGCTTATTCCGCAGCTCCTGTTTTGAGTTAAAAATATGAGCAACCGCACCGGTATCAAATACCCAGGAGCTACTACGAGTACTGGTAAGGTACACATCAATTACATGTATATCACATATACCTTTAGTGTTGCCAGCCTTCTTGTCCGCTAAGTATTTGGGGCAGCTCCGCTTCCAGTGACCCTCCCCTTTGCAATAAAAGCACTCACTCTCAGGCTTGGGTCCATTCTTTGGCTTCTACCCGGCAACTGGTTTACCGGGCGCGGCAACTTCCTTTCTGTCCTTCTTGAAGTTCTTCTTACTCATGCCCTTCTTGAACTTAGTTGTTTTATTGACCATCAACACTTGATGTTCCTTTTTGATTTCCACCTCCGCTGATTTCAGCATTGAAAATACTTCAGGAATAGTTTTCACCATCCCCTGCATATTGTACTTCATCACAAAGCTCTTGTAGCTAGGTGGGAGCGACTGAAGGATTCTGTCAATGACCGCCTCGTCCGGGAGGTTAATGTCCAGCTGGGACAAGCGGTTGTTCAACCCAGACATTTTGAGTATGTGCTCACTGACAGAACTATTTTCCTCCATCTTACAACTGTAGAACTTGTCGGAGAATTCATATCTCTCGACCAGGGCATGAGCTTGAAAAACCATTTTCAGCTCTTCGAACATCTCATATGCTCTGTGTTGCTCAAAACGCTTTTGGAGCCCCGATTCTAAGCTGTAAAGCTAGCCGCACTGAACGAGGGAGTAATCATCAGCACGTGACTGCCAAGCGTTCATAACGTCTTGGTTCTCTGGGATGGGTGCTTCTAGGACATATGCTTTCTTGGCAGCTATGCAGATGATCCTCAGGTTCCGGACCCAGTCTGTATAGTTGTTGCCATCATCTTTTAGCTTGGTTTTCTCTAGGAACGCGTTGAAGTTGAGGTTGACATGAGCGTTGGCCATTTGATCTACAAGACATTTTTCAAAGGTTTTTAGACTAAGTTCATGATAATTAAGTTCATCTAATCAAATTATTTAATGAACTCCCACTCAGATTAGACATCCCTCTAGTCATCTAGGTGATACATGATCCGAGTCAACTAGGTCGTGTCCGATCATCACGTGAGACGGACTAGTCATCATCGGTGAACATCCCCATGTTGATCGTATCTTCCATACGACTCATGTTCGACCTTTCGGTCTCTTGTGTTCCGGGGCCATGTCTGTACATGCTAGGATCGTCAAGTTAACCTAAGTGTTTTGCATGTGTAAATCTATCTTACACCCGTTGTATGTGGATTTTGGAATCTATCACACCCGATCATCACGTGGTGCTTCGAAACAACGAACTTTCCCAACGGCGCACAGTTAGGGGGAACACTTTCTTGATATTATTATGAGGGATCATCTTATTTACTACCGTCGTTCTAAGCAAATAAGATGCAAAAACATGATAAACATCACATGCAATCAAATAGTGACATGATAAGGCCAATATCATATTGCTCCTTTGATATCCATCTTCGGGGCGCCATGATCATCTTCGTCACCGGCATGACACCATGATCTCCATCATCGTGTCTCCATGAAGTTGCTCGCCAACTAATACTTCTACTACTAAGGCTAACGGTTTAGCAATAAAGTAAAGTAATCACATGGCATTTAATCATTGACACGCAGGTCATACAATAATTAAGACAACTCCTATGGCTACTGCCGGTTGTCATACTCATCGACATGCAAGTCATGATTCCTATTACAAGAACATGATCTCATACATCACATATATATCATTCATCACAACTTTTGGCCATATCACATCACATAGCAAATGCTGCAAAAACAAGTTAGACGTCCTCTAATTGTTGTTGCATGTTTTTACGTGGCTGCAATAGGGTTCTATCAAGAACGTTTTCTTACCTACGTGAAAGCCACAATGTGATATGCCAATTTCTATTTACCCTTCATGAGACCCTTTTCATCGAATCCGATCCGACTAAAGTGGGAGAGACAGACACCCGCTAGCCACCTTATGCAACTAGTGCATGTCAGTCGGTGGAACCTGTCTCACGTAGGCGTACGTGTAAGGTCGGTCCGGGACGCTTCATCTCACGATGCCGCCGAAACAAGATAAGACTAGTAGTGGCAAGAAAATTGACAACATCTACGCCCACAACAAATTTGTGTTCTACTCGTGCATAGAAACTACGCATAGACCTAGCTCATGATGCCACTGTTGGGGAATGTTGCAGAAAATAAAAAATTTCTACACTTCACCAAGATCAACCTATGGAGTTCATCTAGCAACGAGAGAGGGGAGTGCATCTACATACCCTTGTAGATCGCGAGCGGAAGCGTTCAAGAGAACAGCACCTCCGCGTTCAACACACGTACAGTTGGGGAAGACGTCTCCTCCTTCTTGATCCAGAAAGGGGGAAGGAGAGGTTGATGGAGATCCAGCAGCACGACGGCATGGTGGTGGAAGCAGCGGTGATCTTGGCAGGGCTTCGCCAAGCTCAGCAAGAGGGAGAGGTGGTACGGGGGAGAGGGAGGCGCCAGGGACTAGGGTGCGGCTGCCCTCCCTCCCCCCCTCTTTATATAGGGGACCTAGGGGGTGCACCGGTCCTGGAGATCCCATCTCCAAGGGGGGCAGCGGCCTAGGTGGGGGGACTTGCCCCCCAAGTCAAGTGGGGCGCCCCCCACCCCTAGGGTTTCCAACCCTAGGCGCAGGGGAGGCCCAAAGGGGGGGTGCACCAGCTCACCAGGGGCTGGTTTCCTTCCCCTTTCATCCCTCGTGGCCCTCCGGGATAGGTGGCCCCACCCGGTGGACCCCCGGGACCCTTCCGGTGGTCCCAGTACAAAACCGGTGACCCCCGAAACTTTCCTGGTGGCCGAAACTGGACTTCCTATATAGAATTCTTTACCTCCGGACCATTCTGGAACTCCTCGTGAAGTCCGGGATCTCATCCGGGACTCCGAACAACTTTCGGGTTTCCGCATACTAATATCTCTATAACCCTAGCGTCACCGAACCTTAAGTGTGTAGACCCTACGGGTTCGGGAATCACGTAGACATGACCGAGACAGCTCTCCAGCCAATAACCAACAGCGGGATCTGGATACCCATGTTGGCTCCCACATGTTCCACAATGATCTCATCGGATGAACCACGATGTCGAGGATTCGAGTAATCCCGTATACAATTCCCTTTGTTAGTCGGTACGTTACTTGCCCGAGGTTCAATCGTCGGTATCCCAATACCTTGTTCAATCTCGTTACCGGCAAGTCACTTTACTCGTACCATAATGCATGATCCCGTGACCAAGCGCTTGGTCACATTGAGCTCATTATGATGATGCATTACCGAGTGGGCCCAGAGATACCTCTCCGTCATACGGAGTGACAAATCCCAGTCTCGATCCGTGTCAACCCAACAGATACTTTTGGGGATACCCGTAGTATACCTTTATAGTCACCCAGTTACGTTGTGACGTTTGGTACACCCAAAGCACTCGTACGGTATCTGGGAGTTACACGATCTCATGGTCTAAGGAAAAGATACTTGACATTGGAAAAACTCTAGCAAACGAACTACACGATCTTGTGCTAAGCTTAGGATTGGGTCTTGTCCATCACATCATTCTCCTAATGATGTGGTCCCGTTATCAATGACATCCAATGTCCATAGTCAGGAAACCATGGCTATCAGTTGATCAACGAGCTAGTCAACTAGAGGCTCACTAGGGACATGTTGTGGTCTATGTATTCACACATGTATTACGATTTGTGGATAACACAATTATAGCATGAATAATAGACAATTATCATGAACAAGGAAATATAATAATAATCATTTTATTATTGCCTCTAGGGCATATTTCCAAGTCTCGTGGCTTCCTCGATTGTTTCTTGACTTGCACTCCAAGTCCTCTGGATCACGTTTGTTCCAAAAATCACGCTCCTGAAGGTTTCACTCCGTTTGGACTCCGTTTGATATTCCTTTTCTTCGAAACACTGAAATAGGCAAAAAAAACAGCAATACGGGCTGGGCCTCCGGTTAGTAGGTTAGTCCCAAAAATGATATAAAAGTGTAAAGTAAAGCCCATAAACATCCAAAATGGGTAATATAATAGCATGGAACAATCAAAAATTATGGATACGTTGGAGACGTATCAGCCCCTGAGAAGGATTCATCATTAGACAAGAAAAAAATCCGACGATGTTTGTCAATATCCTCGAGAACGCTTTTTGGTAGTGAGAAGCACATCATGAAATAAGTGGGAAGACTATTGAGGACCGCAGTTAACAGAATGAGGCGACCACCATGAGAGAGAAGGAGAGCACGCCAACCAGAAAGGTAGACATCACAGCGATCGATTACTGGCTGGAAAGCGGACGGAGGTAGTTTGTGTGGGGAGAGTGGTAGACCAAGGTATTTTTGCGGAAAAGAGGACATAGAGGTCCCAAGGGTTGAGGCCAACTGGGCTGCTAGATCGGGTTCAATATTGAGGGGAACAAAGGTAGTTTTGGAGAAGTTAATAGAGAGGCCAGTTGCAGCCGAAAAGTCATCTAGGATTTTTTTGAGATTTTGGGCGGCCACGGGCTCTGCTTTTAGAATGATCAAAGTGTCGTCGGCGTACTGAAGGACAGGGAAGGGGAGGTGGGGCGAGATAGGGTGAGAGATTAGGTTTGGTTAGAAGCCTCAATGATCATTCGTTGGAGGACATCTGCAACAATTAAGAAAAGGAAAGGAGAGAGGGGGTCTCCTTGTCTTAGGCCATTTTTGCACTGGATCCAGGGTCCTGGAACGCCGTTTAAAAGAACAGTTGTTTTGCGGGAGCTGAGTAGTGTATTAATCCAGCTAATCCATTTGGTCGAAAACCCCCTGGCTTAGAGAATACCAAGAAGAGAGGACCAACAAACCGAGTCGAAGGCTTTGGAGAAGTCAAGTTTGATAATCATAGTGGGGCTCTGTTTCCTAGCGCAAACATGGAGGATGTCCGCCGCATAGAGAAAATTTTCTAAGATAGTGCGGCCTGAGAGGAAGCCAGTTTGGTCAGGGTGAACAAGCAAGGGGATGACAGGTTTAAGCCTGTTGACTAAAAGCTTGGCAATAGCTTTAGTTGGACAGTTTTGGAGGGAGATTGGTCTGAAAGCGTCCGGGGTGGGTGAAGCTGGTGTTTTTGGAAGGAGGACAATGAGAGCCCTGTTAAGACAGGAGATATCCACGGAGTGATTGTAGAAGCCGTGGAAGAGATCCGTGACTTTGTTTTTGAGGATTGGCCAGAACTTACGGTAGAAGCCGGGGCCAAAGCCATCCGGACCTGGGCTACGGTTAGTGGGGCGGCCGCGAACCAGACTACCGGAGCCAGAGGTGTTGTCTGCTTGATTACAGAAACCTTGACACCAGTTAATCAATTGTAAGTAGATTAAATAAAGGTTACATATTTGCTTTGTGCTAATATGAGAATTGCATAGATCATGAAGGGGAAGAAACCATTGATAAGTAATTTCTTCAAGGCAATTGCTACAAACTCTAACTCCACAGTTGAAGATGCTAATCCAACCGGGTACGTGCAGTAAACTGTGGAGTATGTTAATCCATAACGTCCCCAATCTCATACCTCAAGGTATCACAACCGACAACCAAACTACTCGTTATGGATTTTATTAGAATTCTTACAAAATTGTTGACTAGAGAAAAATAAATAAACTAATCAACAAAAAAATCATTTATTTATTTGTCATCAGGATCGCTTCATCATATTTGTTTCATCTTTCGACTTATTGTGTGTTGCTTAATAAAATAATAAAACCAAGTTGATTTACTGAGAATGAAAAATATGTCATATATAAATTTTATCATCTTCCAATAATGAAGATGAAGACTACATAATTAAGTAGTTTGATCGGTCTGCTAGCAATTCCTAATTTTACATGTAAATTTTGAAATGTAGTTATGTTTTGTTGCTATATGCAACACTTAATTATATATTTGATATGACATATATCATGAAATACATCACACACGTTATGAACAGCTGGGGTCAGGACATGGGACGCCTAGTGATGTCTACTACACAACCTTCTTATAGACGTTGTTGGGCCTGCAAGTGCACAAGTTTATAGGACAGTAGCAAATTTCCCTCAAGTGGATGACCTAAGGTTTATCAATCCATAGACGGCATAGGATGAAGATGGTCTCTCTCAAACAACCCTGCAATCAAATAACAAAGAGTCTCTTGTGTCCCCAACACACCCAATACAATGGCAAATTGTATAGGTGCACTAGTTCGGCGAAGAGATGGTGATACAAGTGCAAAATAGATAGTAGATATAGGTTTTTGTAATCTGAAATAATAAAAACAGCAAGGTAACAAGCGATAAAAGTGAGCGTAAACGGTATTGCAATGATCGGAAACAAGGCCTAGGGTTCATACTTTCACTAGTGCAAGTTCTCTCAACAATAATAACATAGATAGATCATATAACAAGCCCTCAACATGCAACAAAGAGTCACTCCAAAGACACTAATAGCGGAGAACAAACGAAGGGATTATGGTAGGGTACGAAACCACCTCAAAGTTATTCTTTCGGATCAATCTATTCAAGAGTTCGTACTAGAATAACACCGTAAGACACAAATCAACCAAAACCCTAATGTCACCTAGATACTCCATTGTCACCTCAAGTATCCGTGGGCATGATTATACGATATGCATCACACAATCTCAGATTCATCTATTCAACCAACACAAAGTACTTCAAAGAGTGCCCCAAAGTTTCTACTGGAGAGTCAAGAACGTGTGCCAACCCCTATGCATAGGTTCATGGGCGGAACCCGCAAGTTGGTCACCAAAATATACATCAAGATGCACATGATATCCCATTGTCACCACAGATAAGCACGGCAAGACATACATCAAGTGTTCTCATAAAAGACTCAATCCGATAAGATAACTTCAAAGGGGAAACTCAATTCATCACAAGAGAATAGAGGGGGAGAAACATCATAAGATCCAACTACAATAGCAAAGCTCGGGATACATCAAGATCGTGCCATAGAGGGAACATGAGAGAGAACATGAGAGAGAGAGATCAAACACATAGCTACTGGTACATACCCTCAGCCTCGAGGGTGAACTACTCCCTCCTCGTCATGGAGAGCGTCGGGATGATGAAGATGGCCACCGGTGATGGATCCCCCCTCCGGCAGGGTGCCGGGAAGGGCTCCCGAGAGGTTTTTTGTGGCTACAGAGGCTTGCGGCGGCAGAACTCCTGATCTATCTTCTCCCTGGATGTTTTTAGGGTACGTGGGACTATATAGGCGAAAGAAGTCGGTCGAGAGGTGCTCGAGGGGTCCACGAGACAGGGGGGCGCGCCCTATAGGGGGGGGGGCTCCTATCTCGTGGAGTCCTCGAGTATCTTCTGACTTGAACTCCACGTCTCCAGGATGATATTCTTCCAAAAAATCATGTTGCCAAAGGTTTCATTCCGTTTGGACTCCGTTTGATATTCCTTTTCTTTGAAATACTGAAACAGGCAATAAAACAGCAATATGGGCTGGGCCTCCGGTTAATAGGTTAGTCCCAAAAGTAATTAAAAAAGTGTATAATAAAGCCCATAATCATTCAAAACACATAGTAATATAGCATGAATGCTTCATAAATTATAGATACGTTGGAGACGTATCACCTAGGCACGAGATTATTTCCCTTTGAGAACCGCGTTGATCACGACGGTGCATGACTATCTCGGTTATGGATATGTCGTAGGCCAGGTGTGCCGCGGACATTGGGAATGCACCAGGTGCATGGATGATACAACGCCTCTACAGCTACCGAAAGATGTGTCTTCAAAACCCGTGTACATGGGGCATCGAGGATGGCTCGAGACGGATGATGCATGGAGAAAGCGTGCATATATGTTCAATGGTGAACTTCAGCATTGAGGACCTCCACATAAGAGGAGCGGCGTTGAAATCGATGTGTTGTGAAAAAATTGCGAATAGTGACTTGCCCTGGAAAAGAAGAAAAAGGTGCCAGAGTCACTGCTAAAGGAATGGAAAAGGCAGTCTATTTTTTGGGACTTGTCATACTGGCCCAAACTTCACATGCCCCATAGCCTTGTGTCATGCATATCACGAAGAATATCCTCGAGAGCTTGCTTGGCACACAGATGAACATGCCTGGGAAGATAAAATATGGGCCGAAGGAAAGAAGGGAGCTGAAACGTTTGTGCATCAAGGAAGATCTTCATGGAGGACCCCCTAATAAGTCGTCAGACGAGACAGAGACATAGACGCAAGACAAGGGAAAAAATTCAACAAAAAGCAAGAACATTATTGCCCTCCCCTGCCTCTTGCTTCTCCTTAAGTTCGAAGTAGATTGATAAATTCTTCAAGTGCCTTGCCGGAATCAAAGTTAGTTCCGGTTACCATGGGAATATAAGAAGATATCTAGACACTGAGAAGAAAAGGTTCAGCGGGATGAAGTCTCATGACTGCCACGTTATGATGACGAAGATAGTCCTGGTTGCAATTATATGGATAATGTAGAAGCACGTCCGTCATGCACTTATTGGTCTCTGCAACTTTCTCGATGTTATTTCTCGAAAGTTGATTAGTGTGAAGCAGCTCCGTAGGCTACAGGAAGAGAATGTTCTCATACTAGTTGAGCTTGAGATGTACTTCATGCCTTCATTCTTTGAGTTCATGGTACACTTGCATGTCCACATTGTGGGCGACATCACCGGCATGTGGCCGACAATCCCGCACCGCACGATGTTGTTCGAGAGGATGAATTGGGTCATCAAAGGGTTCGTTCGTAACATGTCCAGTCCGGATGGAAGCATCGTCCTGAGCTACCTGACCCAAGAGTGCATATTCTTCTGCTGGAATTCTCTACGCATCAGAAACCATGTTGTTGCTTTGCCCGTCAACAAGCACCTTGGAAGGCTTGAAGGCGAAGGTCACAACAACAGCCGGAGGGAATTGCATGTGGACACTCTGGTCAAAGCAATGACTTTGGCAGAGCAAATTTAGTAGTGCTAGAACATCTACAATGCTAGATCCTTTGTCGACATTGCACAAAGACACCATCGCAAAGAAATACCGTGGCCGGGGGCTACGCAAGACAAACGCTGAAGTAATTAGAGATCGCAACTCCTCGTTCTTGCTTTGGTTCAAAAACCGAGTTCTGGCTAATCCCCTGAAAGAGGGGTGTGCGAACGGAAAGCTCATATATGCCTTAGCACATGGCCCCGCGGTCAAACTCGCATCTTATCAGGCATACGATATCAACATATACACATTCTACACAGAGGCCAAAGATAAAAATAGTAATTTCCAGAAGTTCAGAGGTGACGATGGAATCCATGACCGGCTACGATGATGTAAGTGAATGATACTATGAAAGGGTCGAAGAGATCTGGGAGCTTAACTACTCTGGACAGCACAACGTGATGATGTTCCATGTTAGATGTGCTAAGCGTGTCCAAAGAGAAAACCATTATTTCACTACAATGTCTATACCCGACGCGAAGAGCTCTATCTTGAACGTCACCGTGAAAAATGAGCCATGGGTGAACGCGAAGCATGTTACCCAATGCTTCTTCATAACTGACCTGAGAAATCCAAGTCATGTTGTCAGGAGGATAGGCAAAAGGAGCATCGTCGGAATGGATGGAGTCTTCAATGAGGAAGACTACGACTAGTACGGCGACCCTATGAGGGATGATGACGATGACGATGAAGCATATATCAAAAGAAAATCAAGACTACATTATCTAAGAAAGATCGTACACCTTGGAAAAGAAAAAGTCATGACGAGGGGCTAAATTATTCGACGGTGAACAACAGAGGAAAGAAGATCACAGTGAAATGTTGTCTATGCTGAGAAACTATCATTTATATATTTATCTTTTTTGTATACACACTTAACCGTTAACATTCGAGGCAAGTAAGATGATAGAAAGCATGAGTTTTACATTTATTAGTATTCATAATGTGGTTATAAATATAATTATTCAGACGGGTATATTTTCAAACGACGAGAGAGTTCCAAGTGTTCATTTCTTAGGGTGATCTCTGGTCATAGTTTTATCTTGGACTTCCCCATCCACAGATTCCAGTGTGATCTTGGCCACTAACCCTCCGTCGAGCTGTGCTGCTCTGCTCTCTCCCTCTCTTGATCCATCACATCGTATATAAAAGCTCTTCCTGTCTTCATATTCCACTTTTTTTATTGTTGGAGGTGGCCAGTCTAAGATGATGTCTCCGTCTTGTGGAAGATGCACACTGCACGATGAATAAAACTACAAAAATTCAGAAGATAAAAGTAAACATTTCTTGACGCTTATGTTGTGTGATTTCCAACATGAGATGTTAACTAATACCTATTGTTAGATTTAGTGCCACTCCATCATGTTTTGTTTCTTAGGCCCCTCCCAATGCTCCACCTTGTACATGTGCTAAGCCTGCCGTGTAGACGAAAAATCTGATGTGGCAAGTTAATTAACAGGAGAGAGATGAGTATGGTGATTTAGAAACAGTGCTAAGCGCGTGAACCTACAGAAAACATTTAAGTAAAAGAATCCCACCAATGCATTGAGCACTGGGAAGAGTCTTAGTTGCTAAATCCTTAAAGGAAGGAAGCTTAGTTACGAGAAGGTAAGCATCTATGCATTGAAGAGTATAGTTGCTTTGCTTTAATGTGTTTAGCACTTCATCTAAGCACCGGTGAATTGGCAGCAGCCTTATGCGTTTAGGCACTAGCTAGTTACTTTCCTAAACATTAAAGTACATTTACATGAGTCTTTATTATACATTGACAAGTGCAGGTGATGAACGTGTGTAGAACGTGGCTAATGTGGATGCAACCAACTCAAGACTTGGTATTCGCTAGTGCGAACAGAGTGATGGCTAAACCGAATTATACACTAAGCTGAAGTCAAATACACTAGTGAAGACAGGGTGATGGCTATACTGAAGCCACATACAATATTAGCTTTACGGATATTAGCGCATGCTTAGATTCAAGGGACTATTTTTAGTCTGATTAAAACTAGTTTCTTTTAGAGGCTAAAGTTCCAATCATCCCTGACTAAAGAGAGGCTAGAACTAGTCTTGAGACTAAAAAATTTTAGTCAGGGGAACCCTACTAAAATATGGATTAGTCCTCTCTCTCCTCATTTAACTCATCTCCTTTAACACTTGCGAGTTCTGTATTGGAGGGTTTGGAGGATAATAAACGCTCATTAACTCAATTTTAGTCTATTTAGTATTTGTATCCAGGCATGGATGAGGCTAGCAAAGTTTTAGTCCCACTATTTTTAGTCATGGGACTAAAACATATCCAAGCACCCTCTTAGACGTGGAAGGCGAGACCCTCGGAGGGTCCAGCAGCGGCAGGGAGCAATGTGCGAATTGCGAGCGTGTTGTGTCACCACTAATTAAATAGTTTGAGCGCCAGCTGCAGGTGGTGAGAGAAAATCAAGAGGACATACCCGATGAGAGAGAGATGATGGCGGCCAGTTCAGGCAGCGACGTTGCCCATGTGTATTATGGAAGAAGGCGGAGAAGAACGTGCTTGTCAGAACAAGACAGGGCAGCAACTCAGTTGAGTGAGTGAGGCGATGCGAGGGAGGGTTAAGCCGTGCAGAGGCCGTGCTCGTCGCGACCAGACCAGCAGGAGAGTTGGAGCTAGAGGCCATAGCACGAGGTTCTGTCTAGATGGAGGCGATCGAGCTTGATTCAGAGTATACGAGGCAGCGCAGCTGGAGCTGCCGCGGCCAAGTGGATGGGCAAGTTGAGGGGAAGCAGATATCGCCTATTGGGAGCCAGTAGACCTGACGTCACACATGTGTTTTCTTTTCTTTTTTATTCTGTTTCTATTTTAAAAATAGTAAACACATTATTTTGAAAATTAATTTCTTTAATATCTTAAAAATGTTCATTCAATATTTAAAAAATGTTCATGTTGTGTAAAAAAGTTTGCTCAATTTTTAGAAAATGTTTGTACCATTCGAAAAGAAGTATGTGACATTTCCAAAATAGTCACTCATTTCAAGAAAATGTACGTGGCATTTTAAAAAATGTTATACAATGTAAAAAGATGTTTGTATAATTCAAAAAAAT
Source organism: Triticum aestivum (assembly GCF_018294505.1). NCBI lineage: Eukaryota > Viridiplantae > Streptophyta > Magnoliopsida > Poales > Poaceae > Triticum > Triticum aestivum. The sequence continues at coordinate 745,044,064 of NC_057813.1, forward strand.
ATGTTTCATGCACTTCTGAAACAATGTACGTTGCACTTAGAAAGAGTTACGAGCAAAAGGTATGTCAAGGAAAAAGCAAAACAGAAGTCACGGCCATTCAGACATGCCCTTTGGAGATTGGAGGCTATAGAGTCTACTTGTGAGCTCATATGCACCCTCACGATCCGTAAGGTCGGAAACAATAGTATAAGGAAAAAAAACTGATTTTTTTAACAAACAACGACGAATTCTCAACATGCGTGAAAATTTTCATGAAGAAACAACATGGACCAACATTTTTTTTTCTACGGAAGCATTTTGACATGTTTTTTCTTCATGGAAATTTGCATCGCTTAGCGCACCTCGCTTAATTTTTTTGAATGTGATGTTCTCACTGTAATGCTTGTGCTTTTGGAACATGCATGGTTGTTGCAGAAAGTCACATTTTGTTTGCTGACACTGTATCGTGATGATGGCTTACCGTCATTTCAGCAGTGAGAATCCACTTTAGGCTTACCGTCGTCATTTCTGTTGCATCCATGATATACTCCTTCTGCCTATGGTTGTCGGTGGAGAACTAGGCTGTAGCCTAGTGGCAAGGGTGGGCGGTGGCGCACCCTACAGCCAGGGTTCGAATCCTGTCAGGGTCAAATTTCTGTTTCCCTCACCCGGGTGGGCTTCTTCTATAAAACTAAGTCCTGGATGCTAGTGCTCATGGATCTCATTTTTTTCCCTATGGTTGTCGGTATTTACAATACAATACTGATAGGTTTCTATGAATTGTTCATCATATGTGGCCACCGATGATGAACAATTCATTTTTAGGTCGAATGCAAACTGGACCATGTTTAGCTCGGTGACTGGCGGAGATCCAGTATGAGTCGATAATCGTATCACCATTTGCATTGCAATTCAACGGGTTTCCCAATTGAAGAATCTGAGCCTTTTTTAGGTGTGTGCCTCGTTTAGCTTGGTGGCCCAAGTCTGGGCTGCTTCTTACATGCGGTTGAGAGAATGCGGTTGGTATCGGTAAACCAAACCCAATGCCCATCGAAAGATTTTGTGCTGGCCGGGCCCAACCGAGAGGATCTGAGGCCACGGTTGCAACCCCGGTCCGTCAGTCGTGTCGCGTGACAGCTTCTCACGGTTCGGAGCTTTTCGCGAGGTTCGATTCTGATCGATTTGTTTTTTTTCTTTTGAATTTTCAACGTGGGGAGGGGGGGAGCCTGACTACTCACACCCTAAGAACAGACAGCCAGACATCGATGTGAGCACGGTCACCCGGAGCCAGCCTCGCGCGCCAGAGCATGGCATTGTCGTGGCAAGAATTGAAGGTCGCCGCAAGGGACTGCGGATCATTTCTGAAGACTACAGCGTTTCGTCGCTTCCATAGCCTTCAGCAACAGAGGAGGATGAAGGCAGCAGGCAACGCCGCCTCGTATGATTTGAAGATAAAGTTGAGCTATAAAATTGTGCGAGAGTATATAACTGTTATACGAGAGTCAAAAGGGCGAAATCAAACACCTTCCGGATCAAGTTGAATAAGTACGTGGACTTTGACCTTGTTTGGAGTTGTTGAATAAACCTAACCAAGAGGTTGCTCATCTCGACCCGCACTTGGTGGATTGATAGATCCCATCATCATATCATGGGCCTCTCCTTCGGCAAGACTGCTACGTCACCCTGGCCGGACCTCCCGCCGGACCTGGCCGCGGAAATCCTCTCCGGGCTGCTCCGCCACACGGACCGCGCCAGCCTTGGCGCCTCGCCCTGCAGCAGCAGAGCTCGCTGCTGCCGTCGCCCATGCCGTGGATCAACATCGGCCATGGCGAGTACCAGGATCTCGCCGTCGCCGGCAATGGAAAGGCTCGCCACTTCCTGGCGCCCAAGTGCTACCATGCCTGCGCCCCCTTCGGCAGTTGGGTCCTGTACGAGCACAATACCTCCTGTCGGTGCTTCCTCAGCGACCCTTTCTCCCGGTGCACGCCGGCCATGGAGGTCCCGTGCCGCTACCACCAGAGTGACCAAACTGGTCACGGCGGCGTGAGTATGTTATACGGCCAATGCAAACCTTTCAACACATGGCCCCTTGAGAAAGATGGTTGTGTGCATCTCTCATCTCGTCGTGGCCATATCAGCCCTTAATGGTCCATACAAAATCACATGGTTTAGGCCCAGCAACGCGACGACTGAGGGAGTCCTGGATAAGAGGGTATCCGGACAGCCGAACTATATACTTTGGCCGGACTGTTGGACTATGAGGATACAAAATTCAAGACTTCGTCCCGTGTCCAGATGGGACTCTCCTTTGCGTGGAAGGCAAGCTTGACGATTCGGATGTTAGATCTCCTTCTCTCTAACTGACTCTATATAACCCTAACCTCCTCCGATGTCTATATAAACCGGAGGGTTTAGCCCGTAGGACAAGAACAATCATAATTATAGGCTAGCTCCTAGGGTTTAGCCTCTACGATCTCATGGTAGATCAACTCTTGTAATACTCATATCATCAAGATCAATCAAGCAGGAAGTAAGGTATAACCCCATCGAGAGGGCCCGAACCTGGGTAAAACATTGTGTCCCCTGCCTCCTGTTACCATTAGCTTTATACGCACAGTTCGGGACCCCCTACCCGAGATCCGCCGGTTTTGACACCGACATTGGTGCTTTCATTGAGAGTTCCTCTGTGTCGTCGTTGTAATGCTCGATGGCTCCTTCAATCATCAACAACAACGTGGTCCAGGGTGAGATTTTTCTCCCTGGACAGATCTTCGTGTTCGGCGGCTTCGCACTGCGGGCCAATTCGCTTGGCCATCTGGAGCAGATCGACAGCTACCCCCCTGGCCATCAGGTCAGGTTTGGAAACTTGAATTACAAGGCCAACATCCGCGGAGAATTGATCTTCGACGGATTCGGGCCTATGTCAGGAGCGTCGAACGGTCGCGACGAGCATGACTTAGATCTGCTGTCGGACAATATTCGGGATATCGCACCTACAGCAGCCCCGGACCTAAATTCAGGGCAGATTGTGTCGTCCGAGGATGGGCGGATGGACCCCGCCATGGAGGCCGCATACTCATCGGCATTGGAGCCGAACAGAGACTCCACCTCTAAGGAAATTTGTGTCGCCGGACCCCCGGACTCGTTTCTGGCCTTGGGTTCCTAACCGCGTGCTTCCGTGCCAGCCAAAACCGATTGGGCACCGATCATGGAGTTCACCGCCGTGGATATCTTTCAGCGCTCACCCTTTCGTGACGTGCTAAACTCTTTAATGTCTCTCTCTTTGTCAGGAGACTCTCGGCCGAACTATGTCCGGCTCGAGTGGGAAGCAGGCGACGAAGAAATTCGTTACCCACCCACCACCCACTTCATTGCCACTGTCGATGATTTTACCGACGTGCTTGACTTCGACTCCGAAGACATCGACGGTATGGACGACGATGCAGGAGAAGAATAGGAACCATCGCCCATAGGGTGCTGGACAGCCACCTCCTCATATGATATATATATGGTGGACACTCCCAAAGAAAACAATGGCGATGAGGCAATAGAGGATAACCCCTTAGTGAAGAAATCAAAGCATGAGCTTCATCGGCGCTGCTCTAAGCCCCGCCACAGCAATGATGGCACAGGAGACGAAAACAATCCGGTTGGTGCCAAAGATGAATACAATCCCGATCAGCCTACCTTCGAGCAGGCCGAACTGGAAGACGGGCAGGTTGGCCCAGATGAACAGGCGACGGACGGATACTGGGAGGACGACAACTATATGCCTCCCTCCGAAGACGAGATGAGCGTCGGCGACGATGAATCCGGCGTGCTTGAGGATCCTGTAGAGCAAGAGCGCTTCAAGCGTCGGCTTATAGCCACTGCAAGAAGCCTGAAAAAGAAGCAGCAACAACTCCAAGCTGATCAAGATCTGTTCACAGACAGATGGACTGAGGTCCTGGCAGCCGAGGAATACAGACTCGAGCCCTCCTCCCCAAAGGATAACCAAAGCACAAGTTGCTACCCCAACTCGGGGAGGAGGTCCTAGAGCCTACATTACATGCACAGGATGAGGCTGACCGACCACCTCGTGGCCGAGATAAAACGGCGTACCAGCCCGAATACAATCCCTCACCCCCACGCCAATACACTACGGCCCAGGGCAATACGCAGGACCTACGAGATATATTGGAAAAGAAAGCAGGACAGCCAAGGTGGATCTACGGATCACGGGGGCGCCCCCAGCACATGACGATGACTGTCATGCCAGATACATTAACAACAAGTCCGGCCGGGCCGAACATAACAGACCAGACTTACTCGAGCTACGTAGTAACATAGTCCGGCATAGAGGCGCCGCACACCCCCTCTGCTTCACGGATGAAGTAATGGATCACGAATTCCCAGAAGGGTTTAACCCGTAGACATCGAATCATACGATGGCACAACAGACCCCGCGGTATGGATCGAAGATTTCCTTCTCCACATTCACATGTCCCGCGGTGATGATCTACATGCCATCAAGTATCTTCCCCTTAAACTCAAAGGACCGACCCTACACTGGCTGAATAGCCTACATGCAAATTCCATCGACAGTTGGGAAAACCTGGAGAACGCGTTCCTCGACAACTTCCAAGGCACCTACGTGCGACCACCGGATGCTGATGACTTGAGTCACATTACCCAACAGCCCGGAGAGTCAGCCAGGAAATTCTGGACTCGGTTCCTAACTAAAAAGAACCAAATTGTTGACTGTCCGGACGCCGAAGCCTTGGCGGCCTTTAAGCATAATATCCGCGATGAGTGGCTCGCCCGACATCTCGGCCAAGAAAAGCCGAAGTCCATGGTGGCACTCACGATGCTCATGACCCGCTTTTGCGCGGGCGAAGATAGCTGGCTGGCTCGCAGTAGCACCACGCCAAGAAACTCCGGCACTTCAGATGTCCGCGATAGTAACGGCAAGCCACGACGCAACAGACATAAGCATCGGAACAATGGTGACAACACCGAAGACACGACAGTCAACACTGGATTCAGTGGCTCAAAATCCGGTCAGCGAAAAAAGTCGTTCAAAAGAAACAATCCGGGATCATCCAGTCTGGAACGCATACTCGACCGCTCGTGACAAATTCACGGCACCCCTGATAAGCCAGCCAACCACACTAACGGGGATTGATGGGTGTTCAAACAGGCCGGCAAGATAAATGCCGAAAACAAGGACAAGGGGCTGCACAACGATGATGATGATGAGCCCCGGCGTCCGAACACTGGGGACAGAAGAAATTTCCTCCCCAGGTGAAAACGGTAAAAATGATATATGCCACCCACATTCCCAAACGGGAACGAAAGCGTGCACTAAGGTACGTCTATGCGATGGAGCCAGTCGCCCCAAAGTTCAACCCATGGTCATCTTGTCCAATCACTTTCGATCGCAGGGACCACCCTACCAGCATCCATCACGGCGGTTCAGCCGCATTGGTCCTTGACTCAATCATCGGCGGATTCCACCTCACACGAGTCCTTATGGACGGTGGCAGTAGGCTGAACCTGCTTTATCAGGACACAATGCGCAAAATGGGCATCGATCCCTTGAGGATCAAACCCACCAAAACCACCTTCAAAGGTGTAATTCCAGGTGTAGAGGCTCGTTGTACGGTCTCAATAACACTGGAAGTGGTCTTCGGATCCCTGGATAACTTCCGAAGCGAGGAGTTAATCTTTGATATCGTCCCTTTCCATAGTGGCTATCATGCACTGCTTGGACGAACCACATTCGCTCGATTCAATGCGGTACCACACTATGCATACCTCAAGCTCAAGATGCCAGGACCTCACGGGGTTATAACAGTCAATGGAAACACGTACCGCTCTCTCCGTACGGAAGAGCACTACGGCCCTCGTGGCAGAAGTACAAAACAGCCTTCTCCGGCAGACCGCCAATTCGGCGATGAAAACCCTGGACACCGTCAAGCGAGTCCGGAGTACTTTGCAACAGGATGGTCAGGCACGCCAAGAGCGAGACTAGCAATCCGGCCTCCGCCCTAGCCCCACTCAGGCAGCATTTGTGCCGCGCGTACACAATTATGCACTCAAAATACCATGGGCATAGGCGGAGGCGCAACGACAAGGCGGTCCACAGTGCGGTTAAACCGCCAAGAGACCCGCATACCTTTATAACCTTCTTTCTCTTTCTGGACCCTACTTTCGGGCAGCCCCTTCAAAGAACCTGATCATCGGACTCATCATAGGAGGGAAAACCAAGGAGGCAAGAGGCTTTGCATACAAAGGGAATACCCAGGTGTTCTCTGTTAACGATTGTTATACCTGTTTTACATACCCGCATGCGGCCCGCCCTTGGATAGGACATGTCAAATAGTCTTTTTTGTTTCTGCTTAACACATTAATTGTACCCATACGCTTTGACGTATCATTCAAATAACAACGGGAAACAATATACAACATCGGCTTATTATTTCAATCTTCATGTTCTCCCTTGAATGTTTATATTGCATCCGTACACTTTGGTACGTTCAGTTTGCCAGGGGCTTCTTATGGCGCCCCATAATACGGCAAGATAAGTCCGAACACTTTCGACAGTGCGTCACCCCGAACTTATAGCATTATATGCATCAGTTCCGAATCATGTCTTGGGTCAATAGTTGGGTTTTCCCGGCTCCCTTGTTTTGGTACCTTACATTTCGTTATATCGGCTAAGTTAGCGCAGGGAGAACTACTGCGATTGTGTCCCGGTTCTTCCGGATGAGCACCTCAGTAGAGAAAGCCGAAAATTGACTGTCATGATGCGGCGAGAGCTAGTCCCTGTTCGAGAGGTCTTAAATCCTTAAAGATCTTTTCCGCTTCAGGCGAGGAATCGGCCTTGTCCGATTTAGGCGTGTATAGCGCCCCAATTCGGCTTTCCGAATACTAGGGGCTTCGCCGAAATTTAAAAGTGTAGACTTCTATGGCTAAGTGAGAGTTATAAAGCCGCATAGTCCGATTGCCTTGTTTGCTGCGCTAAACACCTCCTTAATGGACCAAAAATTAGGATAAAGAGTGTTTGGGTTTTCCACGAACACCCCAGTACTAGTTATGTGGGGGACGAAGCCGAAGACTGGCCTACTTTCAGAATTTTATAAACAGCCGCACAGAAGGTAATATTTTAAATCAACAAAGTGCCATATATCGTAAACAAACTCGTTTTCATCTTACAAAGACGACATGAGTACATTCACTCAAAGATTATGTCCTTGGTACATTCATCGGCCACGAGGCGAGCGCCTTTCATAACGCCATCATAATATTTCTCGAGGTAGCGATGCACCTTACCCTCTGGCAGTCCATCCTTCACCAGCTTCTCTGCATCCAGTTTGGCCCAATGCATCTTCGCACGGGCAAAGGCCTGGCGGGCACCCTCAATGCAGACGGATTGCTTGATAACGTCAAGCCGTGAACATGCATTTACCATCCGCTTTATAAGGCCGAAGTAGCTGTCGGGCAGGGGCTCACCAGGCCACATCCGAACTATGAGGTCCTTCATGGCCAGTTCGGCCGCCCTATGGAGTTCGACCAATTGCTTCAGTTGGTCACTCAGAGGCATCGGGTGATCGGCTCCAGTATATTGGGATCAGAACAGCTTCTCCGTCGAGCTCCCCTCTTCGGCACAGTAGAACTCCGTGGCATCTGATATGTTGCGTGGCAGATCTGCGAATGCCCCTGGAGAGCTCCGAATTCGGGTAAGTAAAAGAAATTCCTCCTTTACATGCTTGCTTTGCATAACGAATGCCTTACCCGCCACTATCTTCTTGGCCGATTCAATTTCCTGGAGGGCCTTTTGGGCTTTGGCCTTGGCGTCTTTCACGCTCTGGAGGGCCTTTGCAAGCTCAGACTCTTGCGTCTTGAAGACGCTCCAAGGACTTGAACTTCTTGCCGAACTCCTGGAGCTCTTGTTGTACCTCGCCCACCCGAGCATCTTGATTTTCATGCTCGGTGCGCTCCACGGCCGCCTTGTCTTCGGCCTCGGATAGCGCTTTCTTCAGGGCAGCCACTTCGATCGTGGCCCCTATTAAAAATCATGACGCTTTTTGTTAACGTCACCAATTTTTTTATCCTCTATATAACACATGGAAGGGGTATCACTTACCTTTGTTCTCTTCGAGCTGCCTCTTCACGAGGCTGAGCTCCTCTTCGATCTGCTTCAGGTCCCGCGTGAGTCCGGCGACCTCGGCAGCGCGGGCGGCAACGGTCTGCAGCAACACCCGCTTATTCACATAGACATTTGTTATTAGACTCTTGCGGATTAAAAGTTGACCCTCCGTTTGTTTCTTCTTTCCGAACAACAAACAGAGTATCAGGGGCTACTGCCTATCGGGTGATATTTTCTCACACTTTTCATTACTTACCACAAAGCCTGTTAGGAGGCTTCGTCAATCCACTCTTGGCGGACCGAACCTTTTCAATCACCGTACTCATAAGAGTACGGTGCTCTTCATCAATGGAAGCGCCGCGAAGCACTTCCAGCAAACTATCCGATGCCTCCAGAGGGACTGAGGTCATCGGCACGGCCGGCTCGCCCTCCTTAGCTAGGGGCTGCCTACCTGAATCCGGAACCTTTGGAGGTTCCGGTGCAGTGTCCGGTTGGGAACCCAATTTGCTGCGGCTCTCGTCAGCATAGTCTATGGGGATCTTACCCCCCAAGTTCCCGGCGTCTGGAATTTCGCCTTGGGCCATCTCCAGAACCACCGCCCCCTGTTCCGGTATCCTTTGGGACAACACCTCCGTGTCATCCGCAGGTCGAGGGGAGGTGGCCGTCGGGAGCGAATTCATCGCCGAATCACTCAGAGACCCATCCGAAGAGGATACCTTGATATGGGACCTGGCTGGGCTGCATACGCGTGTTCGGTGTTATAACAAACTATGAAGTTAAGTCGCACGAAAGGTATTACAGAGTGCGGATACTTATGATCTTGCCAGGGGCTTGCCCCTGGGCAGCCACTCCTCTTCGCTGAAGGCGACCATGGTGGAGTGATCCGGAAGGGACGCCTTTCCCTTCTTCGGTGTCCTAGCCTCCCCCTGTGGGGCGGATTTTCTTTTCTTCTCCTCCCCAATGCGGGGAGGGCGAATTTCTTCATGTTTCCCCCGTCTCCGTGGGAGGAATCTGCCTCGCCGTACTCGGACGACGATTCTATTATGGCCTTGCACCGGAGACCCTTCCCGGTCCCCGCGGCCACCTTCTTAGACTTTTTGGGCTCCCCGGATGGGGCGGCCTTCCTCTTCTTCTCCTCCCCTTCGTGGGAGGAGCATGCCTCATCATCTTCGGACGAGGCGTCCAGTGCAACCTTGCGCTGGAGACCCTTCCTGGTCCCCGTGGCCTTCTTTTCGGCCTTCTTCTCCGGCACCTTATAAGGTGCCGAGACTAGCATCTCTATCAGGAGTGCGGTTGCTGGATCTTCCGGTATCCGAGCCGGGCAGTCGATCTGCTCCGCCGTCGTCACGTAATCCTGTTTGACAAGCGTGGTGACCTAAAATCCTCCCACGAATATGCTGGGAAAGGTACATCTAGTAATATTCAGAGAACTTACCGGATTGGCGAGCTGAGTGGCACTGAGCCCGCGGTCCTCGGATGTGGAAGTAGGAACTTCGGTGGCCTTGAACAGCACCTTCCAGACGTCCTTGTGCATCGTACCGAAAAGCTCTCGCAGTGTCCGGTGTTCGTCCGGATCAAACTCCCACAGTGTGAATGCCCGTCTTTGACACGGGAGGATCCGGCGAACGAGCATGACCTAGACCACGTTGACAAGCTTGATCTTCTTCTCTATCATATTTTTGATGCAGTTCTGCAGTCCGGTCAACTCCGCGGGTTCGCCCCAGGCCAGGCCCTTCTTTTCCCGGGAGGTGAGCCGCATGGGGATTCCGGATCGAAATTCGGGGGCCGCCGCCCAATTGGCATCGCGCGGCTCGGTGACGTAGAACCACCCCAATTGCCACCCTTTCACGGTCTCCATGAAGGAGCCGTCAAGCCAGGTAACATTGGGCATTTTTCCCACCATGGCGCCTCCGCACTCCGCTTGTTGGCTGCTCATGATCTTCGGCTTCACGCAGAAGATTTATAACCATAGCCCGAAGTGGGGTTTGATGCGGAGGAAGGCCTCGCACACGACGATAAACGCCGAGATGTTGAGGATGAAATTTGGGGCTAGATCGTGGAAATCTAGCCCATAGTAAAACATGAGCCGCAGACAAACGGATGAAGTGGAAATCCTAGTCCGCGGACGAAATGAGAGAGAAATACAACTCTTTCCCGAGACTTTGGAGTAGGGGTGATCTGTCCCTCCGCCAGAAGCCTGTGCGCGATGTTTGCGGCCAGGTATCCGGCCGCCCGAAGCTTGGTAATGTCCTCCTCCGTGACAGAGGAGGCCATCCATTTGCCTCCCGCTCCGGACATACTGCCAATGGTCCTACGGAGAAGGTGAGAACTTGGGCGCTGGGGCTCGAGAGTGTGAGGATGGATAAGCAAAGGAGGAAGAAGGCGTGGGAAAGAATGGGGGATCCTTGTCTCTTTATAGAGGTGGCAAAAACTGTGCGCCTCCCCGCTTGTCCGTTAAAATCGCTTATTTTCCGAGCTCCGCGTTAAATGGCATGGTTGGGTTACCCGTACCCGTATTAATGAGAATCCCGTGATAAGGGGACACGATCTCTGCTTCGACAAGACGTGCCAAGGAAATTGCCTCGCAATATGTGCGGTTGCTGGTTGTGGAAAAAACGGTTCGAATGATGACTCAGCCATGGTGTGACGTCACGATATCTAAAGTTGTCAGCAGATTATATTTGTGGAATATTGTTCTCTCTGCGGTGGTATGTGGAATTTATTTTGCAGAGCCGGACACGATTCATGTGTTCGAAGTTTATCTTGGAGTATTCGGAGATGGAACCCGCCTTGCAATGCCGAAGACAATCTGCGCGCCGGACTCATCGTCGTTGAAGCCTGGTTCAGGGGCTACTGAGGTAGTCCTGGATAAGGGGGTATCTGGACAGCCAGACTATATACTTTGGTCGGACTGTTGGACTATGAAGATACAAGATTCAAGACTTTGTCCCGTGTCCGGATGGGACTCTCCTTTGCGTGGAAGGCAAGCTTGGCGATTCGGATGTTCGATCTCCTTCTCTGTAACCGACTCTATTTAACCCTAGCCTCCTCCGGTGTCTATATAAACCGGAGGGTTTAGTCCGTAGGACAAGAACAATCATAATCGTAGGCTAGCTCCTAGGGTTTAGCCTCTACAATCTCGTGGTAGATCAACTCCTGTAATACTCATATCATCAAGATCAATCAAGCAGGAAGTAGGGTATTACCTCCATCGAGAGGGCCTGAACCTGGGTAAAACATCGTGTCCCCTGCCTCTGTTACCATTAGCCTTAGATACACAGTTCGGGGCCCCCTACCCGAGATCCGCCAGTTTTGACACCGACAACGACCACCAAGAGCTGGTGCTGGTGACACGTTCATGGTCGAGTGTAGCTTATGCGTGTGGTCATCAGCGCCATGGCTGTGACTTAATCTACATGGACATAGCCTTTCATCGTGGAAAGATATTTGCTTTGAGTTGTACAGAGAATCTCTTTGCCTGTGATTTAGCCATCGAAGAGATGCCGCTATCTCAAACATGGAATCGTGTTGAGCATGCCATCAAGGAAGGGCCAACTATGACAGCAGGGGCCACGGTAGTTTACCATTACCACCTGGTCTCGTCTTCCAACAAGCAAAACCTACTAATGGTGCGGTGGAGAATCCCTTTACAAGCATATAGGACCAAGTTTGACCATCACATGATGGATCTACAGGTGTTCGAGGCGGACTTGCAGAGGGGCCCGTGGTCTGAGATCATGGACTTGGGTGGCCAGGTCCTTGTCCTTGGCCAAACAAGATCAAGAGCGCTTGTGGTGGGAGGTTTGCCAGATTAGATGTTCCAAGGGAACCGTGTGTTCCTTCTCGGAGGTTTGTCAGATCAAATGTTCCAAGGGAACCGTGTGCTCCTTCTTGGCGACAACTTGGCAAGGTTCCATCCTACCCGCCCATGGTGCAATTGTTCCGACTGCCGAAAACATGGCTATAAATATCCTAGCTATTGCTTGTACAACATGATGGACGGTGAACCTAGTCTAGTTGTTTTAGGTGGACATAACTATCCGATAGAGTCGCCCAAGATGGCAGGTTTGTCCCCTCGAAATGAGAAGACATTAACTTCTTTTTATGGAAAATACTTTGAACTATTTTTAGGGAAACAACCAGAACTTTTAAGGGATCGCCTGGAACTCATTCGACTGAGAAATAGATTGGTCTCAGTCGAATGAAGTGGTGATGACGTCGTGTGCTATTTGTCTCAGCCCGATCATTAGGCAGGCCCGAGCCAGCCTCCTTTCTCTCCCGCACAAAGCCGAATTGGGCCGAATCCAATCCCAGGCCCTTTGTTCTGTTGTTATTTGTGGGCTGTTCTGTTGTTATTTGTGGGCCTTTTGGCTTGTTTGTTTTGATTGTTCTTGTTGGGCCTTTTTGACTAAAAGGTTGTTATTGCTTTACAAAAAAACAGAAAAAGACAAAATAAAGCCCTTGCCCAGCTGTACAGGATCAAAAAAGCTGCGTTGCTTTTTGTTCCTCCCTGTCACAGCACATGTCCCAGCCCCCCGTCCACAAAAATCACAAACCCTCACCCCCCAACCACCCCCACTCCTCCTCCTTCCTCCTCCAGCCCCAGCCGCCAGGGCACAAACATTTCCCCTCAAAAATGGCAATGTGAGCAGAGGAAGGAAGCTGATATGGTCGAAGAAGGCAAGGAGAAGCAAGGAGCAGAGAGAGAAGACAAGAAAAACATGGATGCAGGCAAGGAGAAGCAAGGAGCAGGAACAGATCAGAGGGCACAAAGCACTCACCAGGGTATGCATGCTTCTCCCCTCTCCGGATCTAGGATTCTTGTCTCTCCTTGCCCAGATCATGCATTCTTGTCTCTGTTCTTGTACTATCTTGCCCTTTTATTCTTCAGAATTCTATTGTCAAAACACAAAAAGGCAAAAAAGGAAGTCAATAATAAACATACAGAACAACCCCCATAGGAGCAAATTCGTAAAAAAACATGGAGCTTTCTTCCTAGGTGCTGCATCCTTCATATACCTGACAAAGAAACTCTTGACATTGATTGCAGCTGTTCTTGATCCCTATGGAGCTACTATGTTTGGTTCTCGGGTTAGTGACTACAAAAAAAAGCAAATGAAATTTAAATGAACTTCTGAATCTTGCTTGAACTATTCTGGTTATTTGGTTACGGAAATTTCATGTCTGATCTGTTGTACTATTATGGGGAAACACAAAAAAACACAGGGGGGCAAAATAGCCAGCAGCAACAGTGGCTGAATTCTGGTGCTTGGAACCAAGGGATGCAACATACACACCCCTGGATGCAAAATCGAAGGCTTCCACATGCTTATATTAACAGAACACAAAGGAATGCCCTGAATATTCCAGTGAGTGCAACTATGTATGGTATCTTCAATAGTCAAGGCAATACACAGGTATTTCTGTGCTCTTTGAAAAAAAATTGCTTTTCAAATTGTCAGTAGACATTTCTGTTAATGTTAAAACTTCTTTGTGCAGGCAAACTTGCCTGTGAACCTGGGTGCACATACTTCAGTGGGTGAGTACAACCAAGTGTCTGCTGTGCTCCAACCCCCTGTAAGTGTTTACAGTCTAGAGAAAATGGGATAAAAAAAAGAAAATCTACTACGATTGTTTTACAAGAAATAATGATGCAGGCAAACAAGGTCGCTTATGAAGCCCCTATGTCATACATGCAACTCCTACTTGCTGCTGAAGAAGAGGTTCTCTACTAACATACTCGTGTTTGCTTGACGTAGATAAAAATTGTACTAACTTACGAAAATAAACCCACAAACATAAAAAACATCAAACAAAAACGAAACTAACTAGTGTTGTCTTACTTTTCAGGGTGCTAGAAATGCATCATCTCAATCACAAGAAGATCGCCTTGTTCGTACTGAGGTATGTTTTTTCCTTCTTAAACTTGTGTCCATGTCCCCTAAACAAAAATTGTTTGACTGCTGTGTATAACTATAAAAAAATTCTCTCTACAGAACGATATGTACATGATAACTGGGCGATACAGTGTATCTTCAGAAGATCCATTCCAAGCACATGCGGGCGGTGGAGCTCAGCATACATCTGAAGTCGATGACCAGCATGATATAGATCTTGAACCTTTTGTTGACAATCGATTTTCAGAAAGCTTGAATGATTTGAACTGGGACAATGAAATGCAGACAGAAGCAGGAGGAAACAAAAACGGCTCTATGGTCTCAAATGAGATTGCTTCTGACAATGATTCTGATTCCGAGGATGATCTTTCTTCGTCGTTGTTGCAAAAGGCCTCTGAAATTGCTGTTACAACTGCTGGAGAACAAGAGAACAGTGGTACAGCTGGTGAAGTTCAAAAATTAACACAGGAAGACATACTGATATTCCTTGAAAATGACAGTATAGAAGCTGCTCAAAGTGCTAGCCAAGAAGTGCGCAGCCATCACGTACCCCATGTGGACATGGTCTTTGATACGGATGATGCAGCTTACAACTTTTACAATGAGTATGCCTCAATTGCTGGTTTTCTGTGATTAAAGCATCTCGCTATTGTGGCAAGAAACAAGGAGGCAGTGCAGCAACTCGGGTAACTTTCAAGTGCAATCGGTCAGGAAGACTAATTGATGAAGAAGAACAAGAGAATAGGAAGAAGAAACGAAGTGACACAAGGCAACAGAAGACAGGACAAGAGCCCTATCGCAACGCAAGGAAGAAAAAAGCAAACACCATTGCAATAACAGGATGTAAAGCTCAGCTTATTGTCACCAAGAAGGATGAGAAGTGGGTGATAACAACCATAAACCTAGAGCACAACCATGATTTGAGTCCTCACACAGAAGTGAAATACCTTCGTTCTCATAACTACATGACAGACGACGAGAAGCTCCTAATCCGAACTTTCAATGCTGTGAAGCTACAAACAAGACAAATAATAGCAATCCTAAGTTACTTGAGAGGCGGGAACACTCCTTACACCAAAAAGCATGTAAGGAATGTTAGAACAGCCATTGGCAAAGAGAGCAATCAAAATGACATGATGCAGGTGCTCACATATTTCAGGAAGAGACAAGCTGACGATCCACAGTTTTACTATGCGTTCAAAACAAATAAAGTCCCTGATGACGCAAGTAAAGTTTTGTGCATTTTCTGGGCTGACAGATATCCTAGGAAAATGTATGAGCTGTATGGCGATTGCCTCAGCTTCGACACAACATTCAAGACAAACAGATACAACCTCCCGTTTGCTCCCTTTGTTGGTGTCACGGGACATGGCCAGAACTGTTTGTTTGCTTGCTCTATCATAGAGAATGAAACAGCTGACACCTTTCAATAGTTGTTTGAGACATTCTTGCATTGCATCGGTGGGAAATCTCCGTCCACAATCATAACAGACGATGATGCTGGGATGAACACAGCTATTCCTTTAGTTTTCCCGCATATCTGCCACAGGCGTTGTTTGTTTCATATTAAAAAGAAGGTTGAGGAAAAATGTACTAGGACTTTTGCAACACATAAGACACTACATGATGATTTCAGTGACATCATTCACAACTCTCTGACAGTGGCTGAGTTTGAGCAATTGTGGACAGAAATGGTGGAGAAATACAACATTGGGCATGTGAAGTATTTTCATATCATGTGGAAGAAAAGGAAAAGGTTTGTCCTTGTGTATTTCAAGACGGACTTCTTCCCCTTCATTCACTCTACTGCGCGTAGTGAAGTCACCAATGCCATTTTCAAGGACAACATCACGTCAACTCACAATGTGATCAGCTTCCTCCAAGAGTACCAGAAGATTTCAGAGACCATACAAGATAAGGAGAGGCAGCAAGACTCTATCACAAGAACAACTTCGTCGACATTCTGGGTACGAAGTGAGCTTGAGATACAAGCTGCAAAAATGTACAACAGAAAGATATTTTACAGATTCCAAAAATAGATAAAGTTTGTGCTGAATTTGCATGTTGAAGAGGTTGAGAGAAATGTGAAGTATGAAGTCTACAAGACACCAATGCTAGCTGAAAAAGATTTCAGAACGCGAAGATTTGTTGTGATTGTCAACTTGCAGCAACAGTTGTTCAGTTGTATCTGTGGGAAATTTCAGAAAGATGGCATTGTGTGTTGCCATGTCTTGAGGGTCCTTTCTCATCTCAACATGTCTGTGCTGCCAGAAAAGTATTACATAGACAGGTGGAGGCCAAAAAATACAAAGGACATACGGGACAACCGTTTCAATGTTCCTTTGGAACTAACTGTTGGAAGTCAACACTTAAGGTATACCCTGCTATCCAACAGGCTCAATGAGATGGCTTCGGACGGTGCATCAACAAACAGAAAATATCTGTATGTTGTAGCAGAATGTGAAAGGGTGCAACAAAAGCTGGATGAGATGACTAAAGAGGATGAACTTGGAGAAGCGCAACAAGCAAATGTTGACAAGGACACAACAGAAACAGATGCAGCACCGCATCCGATGGCTATGGAGACAAACTTCAAGATCCTGATGTTGCAGTATCAAAAGGGCGTCCACAAAAAGGTCGTTACAAAACTTTCATGGAAAGTTTAGCATCTAAACAGAAAGTCACGTGTAGTCGGTGTGGGAAGCATAATCATTATAAAAGTTCTTGTACTGCCCCAAACAAGCCTCAGGTTTTTTCATAAAAAAACTTTCTCTCTTTTTTGTGTTACCTGGTTTTACTGCATTACAAAAAATGTTTATGGCCTATAAAATTTTGCAGCCTCATCTGGGACATCTACAGGCAAGCAACCAGCTGGTGGAAACCCGAGGAAGAGGGTAAGAAAATAAAAATAAAATTTTGGGTGCTGGAAGTTCAAGAAGGCAAAAAATATGCAAGTGATGACTGAAATAAAATGTAGATTGGCTAAAGTTTGGGTCGTTTGTTGTCTTACTGCACAAAAAGCAAGAAGGAACTATGAATGTTCATGGATGATATCGCTTTTGCTACTGTTTAAATTTGAGTACTGGTAGACAAAAACAAGCAAACAAAAATTGCTTTCCTGTTGGGGTAGGAACACTGACCTTAACACAGTATGTCCCTTGGAAAATTTTCATGCACTTTTTCACTTGTGTTGTAGATTCCGTGCGCAAAAAGAATTTTGAAATCCTGCACCAAAGAAATGATGGGTGAAAATGATAGAAAACAAATGAACAAGGTCAAAAAATAATGTACATGTGCCGCATCAGAATACATAAAAAATGTTAGAAAAAGAGGGATACTGAAAATAATCGAACATAAAAACAAATAAAAAAAGAAAAAGAACACTGTAAGAACTGATGTTTTCGATATTGATCTGAAAACAAAATGACACAATCCGAATTGTTTTTCGGTTAATGACCAGTTTCTACGACACTTCTATACAACTTGT
Source organism: Triticum aestivum (assembly GCF_018294505.1). NCBI lineage: Eukaryota > Viridiplantae > Streptophyta > Magnoliopsida > Poales > Poaceae > Triticum > Triticum aestivum. The sequence continues at coordinate 745,061,558 of NC_057813.1, forward strand.
ATTCGCTTTCAAAAAAAGAAAATCATATTGTTCCTCCATGTATACGGGATGTTGTGTGATGTTGTTAAACTTTCGTGATTGTTTTTTATCATCTTGCTGAAAGCCCTTCTTGTAGTATTCCTCCATGCATTACAAACAAATGTTATAGTTGATTGGCTGCTTGACCTTCTGAAGAAGTACAAAAAAAACTAGTTAGTAACCTCAAAAATCGCAGAAAATCACAAAAACAAACTTTGTTTACAGTGGCAAACGCAAAAAAAATACACAAAAAATGGAAGACAGAAGAAAAAGATAAACAATTTTGTATCATAAGTCATTTGCTAAAAAAAGAAAAAAGAAGAACAAGTATGCTTGAATGGAAGAAGTAAAAACATGCCAATTTACCATGCAAAGTTCTTGACTAGTGCTTTGCCTTTATCCTCTGTGTTGTGAATACTAAACAGAATGTCAACAGCAAATCTGACCCTTGCATCTGCTACGTCGTTCATCGTTAACTGTCGCTGTAGAGGATTTCGTGAAGCCCAAGTTTGCATCCACTTAAGACCAAAAATCCCACATGCATCGCTGTGTTTTTTGCATAAAATTTAACAACAAAAGAATTAAAAAAATAAAAACAGTAGTTGTGAATTTATGTTTACACGAATTAGCTAGTTTTTACCTTCCTATTTGCTTTGACATGTTTGGGTACTCTACACCAAACTTTCTGAAACCCATCCCTCTCAAATTAGATTCTTCCCATGTTTTTATGAAATTATTTATCTAATGACAAAAATAAAAACAAATACAATTATGATTAGCAACACAACAAAAATGGAAATGGGTGTGGGTATTAGCAGCTTAATTTGACAAGCAATAAAAAAGAAAAAGATTAGGAAAAGTGTTTTAACCATCAAATCTCTGATCCCGATATGAAATGGTGTGTTCCCTTCATAATATGAATCTAGGAAGACAAATTTTCTTGCTATAATGTCGACAACGAACAAAAACCAATGCTCACCATGAACTGACGGAAAGAACATCTGCATTTTTTGTATACAGAATTAGGTTGCAAAAAAATTGATTGCAAAAAAAACAATCAACAATACTAAAAAAGAAAAAAAAAGAAAAATTAAAAATATAGTCTCGTGCAATCAACCGTACACGTTCACTTTCGTGTAGAGGCAATGCTTTCCCAGCTCCATTGAAGCTTCTAAGTGCTTTTCTCCTCATTTCCCTCCTTCCTTCTTCAGAGGACCAACTCGCAAGAAAATAATCCTGGTTTTGTGGAAGAGCAAAATTTAATTGTTGAGCTTCCACCCAAGAAGTCCAGTAAAGTTTTGTACAAAAAAAATCCTCAGTAGAAAAATGTTGAGATGTGCTTGAAAATTGAATTTATTTGTACTTACACCTAGTGTAGTGAAGAAGTAGTGTCTTTTTGACCTCCTTGGATGATTTTCTCGAAACAGGATCCGACAAAAAACATTGAAAACATAAGCTTCCACATGACCAGCCGCATCAAATGAATCACCGAGTTGTCCAAGGAAAAGGGTGGTTTTATCAATCAAGACAACAACTTGGCTGCAGGTGGTTTAACCACCAGTATTGTTAGTGAAGGCAACAAAAAATCAGAAACCATAAAAATCACGGCCAAAAAAAAAAGAATCTTAGTTTAGAAAAAAAAACCTTCTGTGAGGTTCAACTTTGCTAAGTGCCACTATTCCCTTGTGTAGTTCTATCTCATGAGGCTGAAGAGGTCCTCTCTCATTGTGATCATATGGAGAGCAGAGAAACTTGCTTGGGTGTATTATCCTTTTTGGAGGCAAATTCTCTTTATCCCTTGATGAAGAGCCTAAAGAAAGCTTCGTGTTGTATAAGTTGTCTGCCGTGTTTACCATACTAGAGCATGAACCATTGAATGATCTCTCCCCCAAAACTTGAACATCCGGAGACACCTACAAAAAATCATGCACACACAATTTATTGTTAGAATGTATGACAGGAAAAAAAAGATGATGCTACACAAAAGAAAGGGGTCAAGAGAGCTCCATGAAAAAGGAAAAAATTGTTTATCAAATTTTCATGAAGGTAGTCACTTACAGGGATTGGTTGCTCTTTAGTAACTTTTTTATCATCATCTTCAACATAATCATCTGAAAAAGCCACTTGCCAAAAATTGATGTTGCTGAATATCTCTGCAAAGGCACAAATAATGTTGAAAGGGACATGTTCACCAACAAATCAAAAGAGTGAAGCACAAATTTCGAGATCAATTTTTTTGTAAAAAACAAGTTTGTAAAAAAACAGGAAGAATTTTGATGATACCTTCTTGTGCTTGTGTATAGGACTTTCAGTGTTCTCACTGTCCCATTTGCCCACCGGGGAGTAGCATGTTGTTGCTCTGTCCCAAGAGTGTGACATGCGTGCAACAGGGGATGTCTGAATGAAAGTTTTGTTGTGTATGCAAAAGAAAACATAAAAAACTGGGGTGTTTAGAAAAGCATAAAAAGCAAAGAAAACAAAAACAGTATTTTTTGGGAAAAAAAGACATACGAAGTCGACGATGCCATCCTTTTCTATGAACTAGGCAAGAAAGTCTCTGTACTTGCAAATGGCTGTGGACACAGGCTGTCTCTAGGCACAGTATATGGACGAATCTCCCTGCACTTCTTGCTCATCCTATGAAAACACGAAGAAAAAAAGATGAATACCAAAAACAGTAGGAGATTTACTACAACAAATTTGGTTTGAATTTGTAGTGTGTACTTGGCAAAAAGATGGTACCTGCAAGGTGTGTCCTTCGATGACATCCTTGCTTGCATTCCATGTATATTTCTTCTTTGCTTCCTACAAATGTTGAAATATAAGTGGGTGAATTTTGTAGCACGGGAAAATGGTGTGTATGCAAAAAAGAAAAAAATGAAAACTCAAACACAAAAAAAAGGACTAGGTGCGGAGAAACCAATTACCTCTATTTGAGCATTATATTCTTCCAAGTTCATCTGTAATGGGCGCCACAATTCTGGCTCTGTTATTTGATTGCCACAATCATCATGGTCTAGAAGTATCCCGCAGCTAGGTGTCATATCGTCTGCAAAGAAGTACTTTTGCCTTGCAATGTCTAATGGGTGCAATGTGTCTTGGAACTCTTTAATGTGTTGTTGCTTATCGTCTATCCCATCGTCAGGAAAAGAGAAAAAAAGACACAAAAATAATGAGAAGAGAATTGATGCCAGCACAAAATAAAGAGACAAAATCATGACTGCTCAAAAAAAGTGTAGGCAGTACCGTTTGATGGTGCTATATTGATATCTATATCAAGTTCAACACACTTATTGTAATCCCTGACATCCATAGTATTTCCATCTGAAAAAAATAAATTAAAAAAATAAGTAAATGAAAAAACAAGGCAATCAGAAAATCTTTGTCGAAAAATGATGTGTTGATGAGTAATTTTGTCACGAGGCTGAATGTGTGAAAGTTTTCCCCTCGAGTAAAACCTTTGTCATTGTTGGTTTGAAGGTGCATGCATTCAGGTACAACTGCTTGCTTCTCTTTTCGTTGGTCAACGGGACTGGTATCTACACAATGATATGGTTGTGGAAGAAACAAAAGGTTCAGTCGTGGGTGTATATAAAAAGCACAACCTAGATCAAAAGTATTATAAAAAAGCACAAATGGGACAGTAAGACAGAACTTCAAAATGAATTCCTCAGGAAGATTACCTGTGTTTTATTGTTGTTAACAGTGTTATGTTGAAACCCTGCAAATGCTGTGTGTACATCTCTGCTAGATACTTCCTTTGAATTGATTACTTGTTCTGTGCTCATCACTGCTTTTGCCAATCTGGCTGACAATAGCATGTAGTTCAGGCTAGAGCTTTTCTCTAGTGCTTCTATTTCATTAGGACAATCGTTGACATTGCGCTCGAGGATATTGCTATGTACATACATTATATTTGTGTCTTGGTTGTGTTTAACACGGCCAACCTTGTTTGTGCTTTCTCCCTGCCCCAAAACAAGAAAAAATAAAAAAAAAGATATGGTTGTTGTCAGGGTTATATGCAGAAGGCTAAAAAGAAAAAAATGTAAGACAAAATATTAGAAAATAAAAATGTGTTCTACTGCTGTTCCTGTATGTGTACATCCTTTACCATTTTCATAATTTGCTTCCTGGCGAATTAGTTTACAAACTTGCATGATAAATGACAAAAAAAGTAGGAAAAGAATAAGAATGTTAGATGTTTGTTCTTTACTTGAAACTAACCATTTCAACTTGATCTTTGTGCTCATTTGTAGGAGCATTCCATGTTACTGGATGCAAATCAGATTTCCCTCCTTTTCTGTCAACTTCAAGAGTGCTTTGCTGGGGCTGTGGTCATGGTCATTTGGTGCAGAAAAAATGAACCAAAAATCAAACACACAAAAAACAAAAAAATAATTAAAAAAAGGACTAAATACAAAGCCAAAAGTACCTTTATTTTATCTTGCAACGATATGTCCTTGGTTGTTGAAGATATTGACTGCTATGTACTAGTCTTCACTCTCCTCTTCCTGCCTCTTTGATCTGCCAGAAATATAGTGGGGGTCTTAATACAGAAAAACACAACATGAGAAAAAAACGGTGTAATAACACACCACTGCCCATTTCAATCCCATTAGAATCAACTCTAATAGTACTGCCAGACCCATTATCTTCGTCAGTTGGCATGTATAAATGGTCGGATGACTCTAACTTCTCTGTATGTTGAGAGCCATTACAAGAAGAAGAGACAATGTTCAAAGTATCAAGCAACACTTGTTTTGCTATCAGGCATGTGGTCAAGTTTTGATCCTTTACGCGCTCCTGGAAATTGAGGAATTTATCTTCTTTGATCTAACAAGCAGAAAAAAATCCACAAAAAAATTCAAAAAAATATAGGAAAAAAGGAAACCAAAATAACTAAAAAGCACTATTGAAGGTGCTGTCTCAATCAATCCTGATGCACTTTACCTTTTCTGAAAAAGAGTTGCCTAACACCCTTTGTATAGCTTTTCTTATGTTTGAGTTCTTGGCGGTGCTTGCCCATGCACCGTCAGTTTCTGCGTAGCAAGTTTCTGCCTCATTTTTTATCTGCCAAAAAAATGGGAAAATCATAAACAAACATAATAGGAGTAGATGTGAGCAACAAAAAGATACACATAAAACAGAGAATACAACAATAGCAAAACAAAATATGATATTTACTTGAAGAGCTCCGTAGAGTCCATCTTTCCTGAGGAGCATATTGCTGAAATGTTTAATGGTTTGTCCTTTCCAGAAACAAATTCTAGGTAGTGCTGGAGGTATTGTTATTGATCCAAAATTGTTGAAGTCTAGACACCGAACCGGCAAAAAACACAACAAAAAGAAACAAAAAGAAACACTTCAGTATGTTTGATGAGAACACAGTACTCCCAAAATTAAAAAAAGTAACCAAAAAAAGTTTAATATGAACAAAAAAAGAAGGAGCATACTGCTGGCTGATATATGCAGCCTCCCAAAGTCGTTGTTATCCGTTTCTGCTTGAGCTTGTCTGTTTGGTACTTCTTGACATAAGACATATTCCAGGTATGTACAAATGAGCACCAATCAAGATCTCTTGACTTTGACACATCCACGAGTGCTCCCAGGTATTTTGTGCTTGGTTTTGTGTTGGATGTGGGACACAAGAAGGTTGCTAGTGCTACAGTCAAGAAGCAGCGAAGATAAACGTCGTCAGGCCGCTCTTCCTTCATAAGCTTGTTCCCGAAGAAACTTATGGATGGGAGATCTGTTAGCCCAAATAGTGATAGAAACTCTGCTTTCCCAGATTCCTCGTCTAGCACGCTGATCTTTGTTCTGCCTGCTGGTATACCAAGAATTAATGATACAGCTTCAGGGTTGAGAGGAATTGATTTCCCATCAAGTACAATTGATTCATCTTTTGTGGATATGTTGCCCGCGACCCACTGTGCGAATGGCCGTGGAACATAACAATCATCTAGCTCAAGTAACTATCCAAAACCACCATTCCTCACAACCTCCATCCTATGATTGCTTTTACACACAACGTCAACAATCTTTGCGAAATATCCAATGCTAAATCTGTTGTATGCAGTTGCTCTTTCTTTGTTAATGTGCGGTTTGGCTTTTCCTTCCTTTGGCTTTCTCCTCTGGAAATGGAATAAATAGCAAGCGTTCAAGATTTGTTGTTTTTGTCTCACAAAATGTTAACAATGAAAAAAATTGAAAAGCACAAAGTTACCTTCTTCTTTTTCTCTTTCAAAGCACTTCTCTCCTGCTTCCTCTCTTGTCTTTTCTGTAACTGTAGAAAATTAAAGTAAACTTTCTTTTAGACGATTGAACTTTTGAAAAACAACTCAAGTAAAGAAAAGAACACAAGCTTCTTCTAGTTCAAGACACATTACAAATGATCTTAAGCCATCGATCAACATGCCGTCTGATGCATCTAGTTCTGTCGTATCAACTATACTTAGCTCGTCTTGTTCATCCACGCTATCATCCCCTGAAACATCCTTTTGACTATTGTTGTTTGACTCCAAAGGCTCAGGAATTCTATCTTTGTTTCAAATCTCCTGTTTAAAAAGACACAAACAAAGAACTGAGTTAAAAAAAGTAATGGTGTTACTACTACTAGGAAAAGAAAAAAAGATCAAGTCATCTTCTCTAAGCATTTACTCATTAGTACGAAAAAACTCTGAACATAGACTGATGGTCAACTCTCTGATAAAAAACGGATTACTCAAAATTACAGAAAAATCATGAATCAACCTATCTGAACATTGACTAATCCCCCTCGTTTGAGCTACATGAAGTGATTTTGTAGACAAAAACAGACTTGGTCGACTGATCGTGCGCTTACAGTAGGGCAGGCAAAAGCATTGGACATAAAGTAGCTTGAGAAAATAAAAAATAAAGAAAATGATCCTCTCTGAATACTAACTGGTGAGTCACACTCTCTCAAAATATAAAATGCATGCTCCCTGAATAGACTAGAAAAACTGAAAAACACATGATGTATTCTCTGGAAAAAAATATAGAGTCATCTTCTGAAAAAATTACAGAGCCAACTTCGGAAAAATTACACACTCAACAACTTCCCATGACATCAAACTCTGAAAACTGTTTCATACAAACAAAACAAACTGCGATATGCTAGTTGGAGGCAAACCATTCAATTCATGAAGTGCATTCTACTGTATGAGCCTCCAATGATGAACACTGCTGCAACAACTTTCGAGTTGGATGACCACAAATACTAACTGATTTTCTACTGTATGAGTTGTTGTTGTTGACAAACATGATGGCTCAAAGCTATATGATCAGTTTTTTGCATTTTCTACCGTGGAGGCTTCAAGGGCAAAGTTAAAACAGAACATAAAAACAGTAAGGATGCTACAAACATACACACACAAAATCATCCAATCCTTAGCCTTCAAACACAGGAAACAATTCAAAGGAATTTGTATATGCTATCAAATTCAAAAGGGATTTGCAGGAAAAAAACATGATGCACACTGACGGGCTAGCCATTCCTTAGCCTTCAACACATGAAACAATTCCTTAGCCTTCAAGGACACAACAGCAGGCTTACAAAATTCAAAGGCACACACTGCCCACGACAAATTAGAGTTCAATGGCCACATAAATACTGACTAATTTTGACGCAGGCTCAGGAATGAACAAAAAAAATAGAGTTCAGTGATGTGAATGAACAAAATTTAGGCAGGC
>NC_057813.1:745069485-745071531 GCF_018294505.1 Triticum aestivum
GGGGGGGGAGATGTGTGCTGCTCACTGGATTCGGCGGCTCCTCGCCTGTGGCGAGCTCCGGGGCGGTGGGGACGACGCACGAGGGTGGCTCGTCGGCGGCATAGAGGTCGCGGACAGTGGGGACGGCATGCGACGCTGGCTTGTCGGTGATGCAGAGGACGTCGACGGTGCCTGCCGTGTCCTTGGCGAGTGCCTCGCCCGTCTCGCGGAGGTGAACTGCGGGGGGTTCATCGGCGGCGAGGTCGTTCGCCATCGCCTTGGAGGTAGTCACCCCCGTCTCTTCCTCCTCTGCTCCACCTCCACCGATTTCAAAACAGTGGCGCACGAAAAAAATGGACAGAGTAAATGTGTCGGTGTGGATAATTATGCAACAGATCCATTGGTGCATTGGGATATTGCAGAAAACCCCCTGAAAAACTAAAAAATTGTTTCAATTAGAGAAATGATCCTTCCCTCCCCTAGTAGCACTTGTGTGTGTTTTGAACTAGCAAGTACGCAGTAATGAAAAACTTCAAAAATTGCAAAACAAAAAATGACACAATAAAATGGAACATTGATAACAAACTAAAAAAATGTTGAGTTAAAAAAACAAGTTGTTGTAGAGCTTTTTTAGCTGTTACAAAAACTCGATGGTGAACTTGCAAAAAAAAGTCCACCGTGGGGCGAGCGACACTTCACCGTGACTTTTCCCCCCTACGTCAGCTCGGTGAGCTGGAAAAAAACCCGGTGTCTCATTGTACAATGAGCCAAAGAAAAATGCCCCATAAAGCTATAGTCATTTATGTATGCAAAAAAGAAGCATGCGTGAACGACATCGTCGGCCCCTGTTTGCCATCAATTATAGCCTAATACCTATGAAGGTCACCAGCAAAAAAAATTGTCCACTAGAAAACATTGGCGTAAACTCCATGTTCAATAACGGAATCGTCGTCAACAAAAAGATGTTAGAAGCAAACAAACAACAACAAAAGCACCCCCCCCCACCTGAGTTGTGACTCGAGGCTTGAGTCGCAACTAGGGCAACTACAAAAAGTACACCATGCTCGAGTTGCGACTCATGAGCGGAGTTGCAACTTAGGTGAAACACAACCAACATCTCGAGTTGCGACTCGGGGGTTGGTGTAGCAACTGGGACGAATAGAAAACATCTCGAGTTGTGACTCGGGGATGGTGTTGCAACTGGCTGAATAGAAAACAACAAATGCAACCCTTCGAGTTGCAACTCGGGAGCGGGGAGTAGCATGTTAAAGGGTTTAATTGCAAGCCCCATGAAAAACAACTCGATTGCAGGTCGGTTATCGACACGCAATTGGGTTATCGACATACAAACTAGGGGCCCTAGACACAAGCACACACACTTCTCCCCCCCCCTAGTTGCAGGTCGGTGTTCCACTTGCAACCAGGGGTCAAGAATAAAAACACGCACACACACCCCAGTTGCGGGTCGATGGGTAACTTGCAAACTAGGGGCCCTTGAGACACACACACACACACACCCCTAGTTGCGAGTCGATGGCAACTTGCACCTAGGTGTCAAGAATAAAACACACACACAAAGACCCCCCGAGTCAATGTGTAACATACAACTGGGGGCCCTTGACACAAGCACACACACCTCGCCCCCTAGTTGCAAGTCGATGGTCAACTTGCAACTAAGGGTCAAGAATAAAACACACGCACGCACGCACGCACACTCCCTAGTTGCAAAATCAATTTGTAGCTTGCAACTGGGGGCCATTGAGGCACGTACACACACTTGTCCCCCTAGTTACGAGTTGATGGGCAACTAGCAACTTGGCGCCACAAAAAACACACAGACGCAGAACCCCTAGTTGCGTGTCGATGATTAACATGCAACTAGGGATCCCCCCCCTTGATAGAAAGACACACACATGCATGCACTCCTAGTGGCAAAAACTGTTATTGACATGCAACTATGGACCTAGAAGAAAACACACACACACACACACACACACACACACACACCTAGTTGCAAGTGTGTTATTGACATGCAACTAGGGATCCACAGCAAAAACGCACACGCAA
>NC_057813.1:745072671-745073206 GCF_018294505.1 Triticum aestivum
TGCAAGTCGATGCTTGACATGCAACTAGGGATCCCCCCTAGTTGTGAGTCGGTGGGTAACTTGCAACTAGGGCCCCTTTACACAAGCACGCACACACCTCTCCCCAGTTGCGAGTTTATGGACAACTTCTAGTTGGGGCCCACAAAAAAACGCACACACACCACCCCCCTAGTTGCGAGTCGATGGGCAACTTGCAACTGGCGGACCTCAACGAAACACACACACCCCCAGTTCCAAGTCGATGCTTGACATGCAACTAGGGATCCCCCACCCTTGATAGAAAGAAACGGGCTTGCGCGCACTGGTAGTTGCAAGTCTATTATTGACATGCAACTAGGGACACACAACAAAACACACACAGAAAACACACACACCCCCTAGTTGCGAGTCAATGGCAACTTGCGACTAGGGGTCAATAAATAAAACACACACACACTCCCCCCCTTGATAGAAAGACACGGACTTTCACACACTCCTAGTTGCAAGTCTGTTATTGATATGCACACACCCCCTAGTTGTCAATGCTTGACATGCA
>NC_057813.1:745073216-745073996 GCF_018294505.1 Triticum aestivum
ATTCTACACATGCAACTGGGGATCCCCTCCTTGATAGAAAAGACACGCGATGCACGCACTCCTAGTTGCAAGTCTGTTATTGACATGCAACTAGGGACCCAAAAACAAAACACACACACCCCTAGTTGCGAGTTCAACTAGGGATCAAGAATAAAACACACATACATAGACCCCCCCTAGTTGCGAGTCGGTGGGTAACTTGCAACTAGGGACCCTTTACACAAGCACACACACACCTCTCCGTAGTTGCGAGTTTATGGACAACTTACAGCTGGGGCCCACAAGAAACAAACGCACCCACACACCACCCCTAGTTGCGAGTCGATGAGCAACTTGCAACTGGGGGACCTCAACGAAACACACACCCCCAGTTCCAAGTCGATGCTTGACATGCAACTAGGGATCCCCCACCCTTGATAGAAAGAAACGGGCTTGCGCGCACTGGTAGTTGCAAGTCTATTATTGACATGCAACTAGGGACACACAACAAAACACACACAGAAAACACACACACCCCCTAGTTGCGAGTCAATGGCAACTTGCGACTAGGGGTCAATAAATAAAACACACACACACTCCCCCCTTGATAGAAAGACACGGACTTTCACACACTCCTAGTTGCAAGTCTGTTATTGATATGCACACACCCCCTAGTTGTCAATGCTTGACATGCAACTGGGGATCCCCCTTGATAGAAAAGGCACGCCCATGCACGCACTCCTAGTTGCAAGTGTGTTATTGCATTCAACAAGGGATCCACAATAAAAACACACACGCAAA
>NC_057813.1:745074006-745074821 GCF_018294505.1 Triticum aestivum
GATTCTACACATGCAACTGGGGATCCCCTCCTTGATAGAAAAGACACGCGATGCATGCACTCCTAGTTGCAAGTCTGTTATTGACATGCAACTAGGGACCCAAAAACAAAACACACACACCCCTGGTTGCGAGTTCAACTAGGGATCAAGAATAAAACACACATACATAGACCCCCCCTAGTTGCGAGTCGGTGGGTAACTTGCAACTAGGGACCCTTTACACAAGCACACACACACCTCTCCGTAGTTGCGAGTTTATGGACAACTTGCAACTAGGGCCCACAACAAAAAACCGCACACACACCACCCCTAGTTGCGAGTCGCTGTCTAACTTGCAACTGGGTGTCCTAAACAAAACACACCCCCCCCTTAGTTGCGAGTCGATTCTTCACATGAAACTGGGATCCCCTCCTTGATAGAAAGACACGCGGATGCACGCACTCCTAGTTGCAAGTCTGTTATTGACATGCAACTAGGGACCCAAAAACAAAACACACACACCCCTAGCTAGTTGCGAGTTCAACTAGGCATCAAGAATAAAATACACATACATAGACCCCCCTAGTTGCGAGTGTCGGTGGGTAACTTGCAACTAGGGCCCCTTTACAAAAGCACACACACACCTCTCCGCAGTTGCGAGTTTATGGAAAACTTACAACTGGGGCCCACAACAAAAAACGCACACACACCACCCCCTAGTTGCGAGTCGATGGGCAACTTGCAACTGGGGGACCTCAATGAAACACACACACCCCAGTTGCAAGTCGATGCTTGACATGCAACTAGGGATCCCCCCCTTGATAGAAAGACACGGG
>NC_057813.1:745076608-745077752 GCF_018294505.1 Triticum aestivum
AGGGACCCAAAAACAAAACACACACACCCCTAGTTGCGACTTCAACTAGGGATCAAGAATAAAACACACATACATAGACCCCCCTAGTTGCGAGTCGGTGGGTAACTTGCAACTAGGGACCCTTTACACAAGCACACACACACCTCTCCGTAGTTGCGAGTTTATGGACAACTTGCAACTAGGGCCCACAACAAAAAACCGCACACACACCACCCCTAGTTGCGAGTCGCTGTCTAACTTGCAACTGGGTGTCCTAAACAAAACACACACCCCCCCCTTAGTTGCGAGTCGATTCTTCACATGAAACTGGGATCCCCTCCTTGATAGAAAGACACGCGGATGCACGCACTCCTAGTTGCAAGTCTGTTATTGACATGCAACTAGGGACCCAAAAACAAAACACACACACCCCTAGCTAGTTGCGAGTTCAACTAGGCATCAAGAATAAAATACACATACATAGACCCCCCTAGTTGCGAGTGTCGGTGGGTAACTTGCAACTAGGGCCCCTTTACAAAAGCACACACACACCTCTCCGCAGTTGCGAGTTTATGGAAAACTTACAACTGGGGCCCACAACAAAAAACGCACACACACCACCCCCTAGTTGCGAGTCGATGGGCAACTTGCAACTGGGGGACCTCAATGAAACACACACACCCCAGTTGCAAGTCGATGCTTGACATGCAACTAGGGATCCCCCCCTTGATAGAAAGACACGGGTTTGCGCGCACTCGTAGTTGCAAGTCGATGCTTGACATGCAACTAGGGACACACAACAAAACACACACAGAAAACACACACGCCCCCTAGTTGCGAGTCAATGGCAACTTGCGACTAGGGGTCAATAAATAAAACACACACACACTCCCCCCTTGATAGAAAGACACGGACTTGCACACACTCCTAGTTGCAAGTCTGTTATTGATATGCACACACCCCCTAGTTGTCGATGCTTGACATGCAACTGGGGATCCCCCTTGATAGAAAAGGCACGCCCATGCGCGCACTCCTAGTTGCAAGTGTGTTATTGACATGCAACTAGGGATCCACAATAAAAACATACACGCAAAACACACACACACACACCCTAGTTGCGAGTCGCTGTCTAACTTGCAACTGGGGGTCCTCAACAAAACACAAC
>NC_057813.1:745077830-745078625 GCF_018294505.1 Triticum aestivum
CCTTAGTTGCGAGTCGATTCTTCACATGAAACTGGGATCCCCTCCTTGATAGAAAGACACGCGGATGCACGCACTCCTAGTTGCAAGTCTGTTATTGACATGCAACTAGGGACCCAAAAACAAAACACACACACCCCTGGTTGCGAGTTCAACTAGGGATCAAGAATAAAACACACATACATAGACCCCCCTAGTTGCGAGTCGGTGGGTAACTTGCAACTAGGGACCCTTTACACAAGCACACACACACCTCTCCGTAGTTGCGAGTTTATGGACAACTTACAGCTGGGGCCCACAAGAAACAAATGCACCCACACACCACCCCTAGTTGCGAGTCGATGAGCAACTTGCAACTGGGGGACCTCAACGAAACACACACCCCCCAGTTCCAAGTCGATGCTTGACATGCAACTAGGGATCCCCCACCCTTGATAGAAAGAAACGGGCTTGCGCGCACTGGTAGTTGCAAGTCTATTATTGACATGCAACTAGGGACACACAACAAAACACACACAGAAAACACACACACCCCCTAGTTGCGAGTCAATGGCAACTTGCGACTAGGGGTCAATAAATAAAACACACACACACTCCCCCCTTGATAGAAAGACACGGACTTTCACACACTCCTAGTTGCAAGTCTGTTATTGATATGCACACACCCCCTAGTTGTCAATGCTTGACATGCAACTGGGGATCCCCCTTGATAGAAAAGGCACGCCCATGCACGCACTCCTAGTTGCAAGTGTGTTATTGCATTCAACAAGGGATCCACAATAAAAACACACACGCAAA
>NC_057813.1:745079334-745084055 GCF_018294505.1 Triticum aestivum
CCCAAAAACAAAACACACACACCCCTAGTTGCGAGTTCAACTAGGGATCAAGAATAAAACACACATACATAGACCCCCCCTAGTTGCGAGTCGGTGGGTAACTTGCAACTAGGGACCCTTTACACAAGCACACACACACCTCTCCGTAGTTGCGAGTTTATGGACAACTTGCAACTAGGGCCCACAACAAAAAACCGCACACACACCACCCCTAGTTGCGAGTCGCTGTCTAACTTGCAACTGGGTGTCCTAAACAAAACACACCGCCCCCCCTTAGTTGCGAGTCGATTCTTCACATGAAACTGGGATCCCCTCCTTGATAGAAAGACACGCGGATGCACGCACTCCTAGTTGCAAGTCTGTTATTGACATGCAACTAGGGACCCAAAAACAAAACACACACACCCCTAGCTAGTTGCGAGTTCAACTAGGCATCAAGAATAAAATACACATACATAGACCCCCCCTAGTTGCGAGTGTCGGTGGGTAACTTGCAACTAGGGCCCCTTTACAAAAGCACACACACACCTCTCCGCAGTTGCGAGTTTATGGAAAACTTACAACTGGGGCCCACAACAAAAAACGCACACACACCACCCCCTAGTTGCGAGTCGATGGGCAACTTGCAACTGGGGGACCTCAATGAAACACACACACCCCAGTTGCAAGTCGATGCTTGACATGCAACTAGGGATCCCCCCCTTGATAGAAAGACACGGGCTTGCGCGCACTCGTAGTTGCAAGTCGATGCTTGACATGCAACTAGGGACACACAACAAAACACACACAGAAAACACACACGCCCCCTAGTTGCGAGTCAATGGCAACTTGCGACTAGGGGTCAATAAATAAAACACACACACACTCCCCCCCTTGATAGAAAGACACGGACTTGCACACACTCCTAGTTGCAAGTCTGTTATTGATATGCACACACCCCCTGGTTGTCGATGCTTGACATGCAACTGGGGATCCCCCTTGATAGAAAAGGCACGCGCATGCACGCACTCCTAGTTGCAAGTGTGTTATTGACATGCAACTAGGGATCCACAATAAAAACATACACGCAAAACACACACACACACACCCTAGTTACGAGTCGCTGTCTAACTTGCAACTGGGGGTCCTCAACAAAACACAGCCCCCCCCTAGTTGCGAGTCGATTCTACACATGCAACTGGGGATCCCCTCCTTGATAGAAAAGACACGCGATGCACGCACTCCTAGTTGCAAGTCTGTTATTGACATGCAACTAGGGACCCAAAAACAAAACACACACACCCCTAGTTGCGAGTTCAACTAGGGATCAAGAATAAAACACACATACATAGACCCCCCCTAGTTGCGAGTCGGTGGGTAACTTGCAACTAGGGACCCTTTACACAAGCACACACACACCTCTCCGTAGTTGCGAGTTTATGGACAACTTACAGCTGGGGCCCACAAGAAACAAACGCACCCACACACCACCCCTAGTTGCGAGTCGATGAGCAACTTGCAACTGGGGGACCTCAACGAAACACACACCCCCCAGTTGCAAGTCGATGCTTGACATGCAACTGGGGATCCCGCCCCTGACAGAAAGACACGGACTTGCGCGCACTCGTAGTTGCAAGTCTATAATTGACATGCACCTCCCCCCTAGTTACAAGTCGGTTGATGAGATGCAATTAGGGGCCCCTTTCGCAAAAAATGCGCAAACACGCAACTATGGACCTTGACCGCACTCTCATAGACCTACGACTTTCAACATAACTACTTGTAAACAATAAGGCGTCTATGAAAAAACCAATATTTTTGATACTACAAAGAATTGGGAAACAAAATGCTTGTACAGTGCGGGAAGGCGAGGGTGTTTATTGTTACAAATCATAAACAGAAAAGCATTGAAAAAACATAAAACACAATTACTCCTAAAAAACATACTGATCAAAAAATAATAACAAAAATATAAAACATCACTAATCATTACAAGAAAACGCATATTACACAAAGTCTTGAAACACGCATAGACAATAAACATCGCAAACGAGCAGGCACGGGGGCTACTTGGTTCTTGTCAACCGCATAAACAAAAGACCATAGCAATGTTTTGCATCAGCATACTACATAACTAGGGACATAGCTTCTCGAAAAAGAAAGTTAAACTTAAAGCTGGGTGACAACAACAGTAACATTGATGTGCGACTTCTTGCTGGCCTTGACGAAGATGAAGATGTAGTCATTGATCTCCAGGGTAGTCTTTGAAAGGAAACGCCTCCACTGCTTTTTGTTGAAAACTATACGTCCATCAGTAGACGTGCTATATTCAACGCGAGTCTTTGTCTCCCCACTGCTTAGACGAACACCAGCCAAACCTTCTTTAAGGATGTTCAAGCTTGTAGCAACCCTCTCTGGCACTTTCTGTACACACAACAAAGAACAGAAAAACAAAAAGCATAAAAGTTTTAAAAAGCTTTAAGCAGCACAAGATAAAATGCATGCATTGAAGAAAAAAATTTACGCATATAAACAAAATAAAGTAAACACAAATAGCAAATTTAAAAAAAAAAGAAACAACAAAACATACCATTTGTCCAACTTGAGTGTCAGTTGAAGTAAGACAGTGTACAAAAGACACTGCTAAAAACTTGGATTTGAAGCTGAGCACCAGTTCATCGAGAATGTCCTGCTGTGCATCATTCAGAGTTAGACCCCTTGTATACTCGACCTTTATGTCGCCACCGTCTTCATCCACATATGAGATGTCTCCATCTATCATCTCTTCATCAGCATCCCCGTCTGAAGAGCTTCCTTCAACTGTGTCCAAGTCACCACTTTGAACAACAACATATGCCTGGCGGGGGCGCCTGTCCAAGTCAAAAATGACCACAACACCCTTCTGAAGAGAAAAGTCAGAAGTGAATTTCTTCTAGCCACTCCCCTTGATCCTGGTCCTGTGTGCCCCCTTCACAATATCGACAGAGTACTTGCGTCCATGGGCTTCAAAACGCATGTAGTCGCCGGTAACGCCATTGACATAGACTCTTGCATTGCATGGGATAGTCTAAAAAAAGAGAAAAAATAATTAGGAAACTGTACATAACATAAAAATACATAACTGAATACAGAAAAAGCGCAACCATCCATGGAAAAATACGCAAAGCATTCTGACCATAACTTGTACAATCAGGATAACAATTTCGTTAAAAAACTAAGATACTACATAACTATCAATGACATAATCAACCAAACTATTCTGAAAAAGAACAAACAAAATAATGATATGACAGTATAACCAATGACTTAACTAGAAACCCTAATTGCATGGTCTTCCCCAGTCCCAAGTCATCACCGACGATGACATTCCAAACAGCGATAAAAAATTGACATACTTACTAAAGAAAAAGCTGGTATGAAGCAAAAAAGAAAAAAATTGCACATGGAAAAAAAATCAGCCCAGTTACCGCTTTAGACAGGAACTCATCACGAATGTCGATCTTGAAGTTGTTGTCAGCACCGCCATGGCAAAAGTTCCCACATAGCTCACAAGAAAAATCCTGAGAACAGAAAAAAAATTAAGGGACAGGGTCACTGCAAGCATTTCCTCAAAGGACCAAAAACGGGCGGCCTGAAACCGGATGGACAACAGACTACTTTCAGACTAAGCATTGACTGAAATTACAAATACAAATTATGCATGGATCACAAACTGACTAAGCATAACAAAACAACCTAAATCAAAATGGAAAAGCACATATCTCATAACTAGACACTCCCAGGCCACTCTTTTCCTTGAATCATCTGTTCAAGACTGCCTCTACTCAATTAACTTAAAATAAATTCAAGCGTATAAGTGTCTGACAAACGAAAATAATAGAGTATCTTCCAAATCTTGTGCAGGAGCAAGGGACGGTTTCAGCTAAAAGGCTTAGGCTAGTTTCCACTGCCTAAAAATGACGCGAAATCACATATGCTTTCTTTTGCGACAAGAAGGAGATTCTAATTTCACAAACTGTATTTATATGATGCAAGATATTAGTTCTTAAGAACAAAAATTATATACATGAAGGGAGTCAACAAAAATAAAGTGAATGATCGACTCGACGAAGAGGAAACAGAGCAAAAAACAGAGTCTATAAAAAATTCTGCATAAGCAAAACAGCTCCAGGAAGGGTTATATTACAGTACATGCTATGTAGATCAACCGGAGATAGAACGCAAGCAAGCTGCAACTAGTCAAAAATTATCAATTCTACACAGCGAACATAAAAAGTAAAAAGACTGATGAATAAACTTAACAGAAGCCATAATCATAGAGGCTGCTGTCACTTTTATGTTGAGAGACACCTTAATAATATGGAAGCCAAGCAATGTATAAGCAATCAAATAACAAAAGTGACAGCAGCCTCTGAATACAGGGCAGGATCTGGACCTAGAATTACTATTTAGCAATCAAATAATATGGAAAACTTGATGCACACATAAAAGATTTTCATCACAAAACAAAAGTCATGACATTATTACCTAGGGACCATCTCTATCATATATAAGCAGAAGAGGGTCTGGGGTGCTATCTGCTACATACAGTCCCACAAACAGGAGATCTAAAAAAGAGATAACCATATAGAAACTACTCAAAAATGACAGCAGGCTCTGAATACAGGGCAGGATCTGGACCTAGGATTACTATTTAGCAGATATAAGTAGATGCACAACTACATACAGGGCAGGATGTACCT
>NC_057813.1:745084065-745097078 GCF_018294505.1 Triticum aestivum
TGGACGCTGTTAGCAATAATCTTGATTAGATATGCATTAGAATTTAAGTAGAAGTATACGTTGCATGGGTGGCATTGCCGTGCGTGCTAGTAGCTAGAGGGTTAGTAGTATGCTTTTGTCACGTATTAGGAGTTGTGACCGTGTCCGTGCTATGCATTCTAGATTAGCTGTGTCCGTGTCGTACTCGTACGTTGTTTAATTATGCTTAGGCTGAGTACTAGTACGTGTAGGTTTATAAGTCCTAGTACACGATGGCTTCCTGTCTATACACACGTGATACTATACAAGATTGTATATAGCCATGACATATTGCAACGTGGGATTTTGAGAGAAATAATCAAAGTAATTCTAACATCGTCTCGACCCGTACTTGATCGATCAATCCCATCATCATGGGCCTCTCCCTCGGTAAGGACACTGCTAGTTCGCCATGGCCGGACCTCCCGCCAGAGCTGGCCGCCGAAATCCTGGCCCGGTTGCTCAGCCACACGGACCGCCTCAGCTTTGGTGACGTGTGCCGTGGCTGGCGCCTCGCGGCGAGGCAGCACCGCTTGCTGCTGCCGCCGGCCATGCCATGGATCAACATCGGCAGCGGCGCGTACATGGATCTTGCTGGCAACGGCAAAACCCGCCGTTTCGCCGCCCCGAAGGGTACCGTGCATGTGTCACCTTCGGCAGCTGGGCCCTCTACAAGCACAAGCGCTCCTCCCGGTGCTTCCTCGCCGACCCTTTGAACCCTTCTACGCCGGCCATCGAGGTCCCATGCCGATACTACTCGAGCGATGACACTGGTGACGGCAGCATGAATATGAGATTCTGCAAAGACGACACTTTGCTGACATGGCCCCTGAAAAAGATGGTCGTGTGCTCCCCTCATCTCGTCGTCGCCACATCCGCCTGCAATGGTCCACTCAAAATTGCATGTTTTCGGCCACGCAATGAAATGGCGATCCACCCGGCGATGCTTTTATTGTCAGAAGGAGATTACTCGCACGCTCATCAACGCCATGATCCGAACTTCATCTACATGGACATAGCCTTCCACCATGGAAAGGTCTTTGCTCTGAGCTTAACAGAGAATCTCTTTGCCTTTGATTTGGCCATCGAAGAGATGTCGCTATCTCAAACTAGGAGTCGTGTCGAGCATGCCATCAAGGAAGGGCCAGCTGCAGCGGCAGGTGCCGCGGTACATTACCGCAACCACCACCTGGTCACATCTTCGGACGAACAAAAACTACTAATGGTGCGGTGGCGAATCCCTTTACTGGAAGGTTGGAGAAAGTTTGATCATCGAATGATGGATCTGCAAGTGTTCGAGGCAGACTTGCAGAAGGGCCGGTGGTCCGAGGTCAAGGACTTGGGTGACCAGGCCCTTTTCGTTGGCCAAACGGGAGCGAGAGCGCTTGCGGTGGGCGGTTTGTCAGATCAGATGTTCCAAGGGAATCGTGTGTTCATTCTCGGCGATGACTGGGCATGGTTCCGCCCCTGGTGTAAATGTTCTGGCTGCAAAAAACTCGGCTATAAAGCTCCTAGCTATTGTGTGTACGACATGATGAGCGGTGAAGCTAGTTTAGTTTCTTTAGGTGGAGGTCATTGTTCGAAAGAGTCTCCCAATATGGCATGGTTTTTTCCCTCGGGGTGAAAAGACCATAACTTTTTTATGGAAAAGGAGGGTAATTTTTCATGTAGTGTAATTAGTCTTTTGAGATAATAAATGCATTTCAACCAGTCAATTAGTAATTTTGTTTGTGAATATACTATGGGTCATCTTTATCTGGCTCGGTCTGGCCCAACTCAGAGATGGATGCCGCCCATGACCACAAAGACGGAAGAGTGTGCATGCGTAGATGCCTGGAACTCTACCTCCTCTGCTCATGTGTTCTTCTCGTCTTCCTCTAGTTCTCTAGTCGAGTGCTAGCTCCTACTTCCTCTACTTAGGTTCATCGGACCTTCCTCATATTATGGGTTAAACTTTGATCGTAAATGATACCATCGGGGGCTGAAGTGGATGCAATTTTCGATGAAGTGTAGAACGAATGATTGCTTAGAAAATTTACTATAGATTCAATCCAAACAATCAACATAGGAAAAACTCCTTCAAACATCCGGTTGATTGAATGACGAGTGCTTTAGAAAATTTCGCACCTAAAAAAGACCTTCCTTTTATTATTTTATTATTAACAAGTTGCAACTAATATATTTTTATCTGTGGATCTAAGTAAATCAAAACTAGATAGATTTTAGTAAATGTGCCTAGACATATGTAGCAAATAATAGGCCTTCATAATCATAATGACGGCCCGATAGAGCTATCTCTCAACACTCATCAAGACACGATCCAACTATTGATAGGTCGGCGAGAGTAAATTGTTAGCTCGACTGGAATGACGGCCCGTAGAGCTATCTCTCTCAGGTCTAAGCTCTCAACAATGACATTGAACATAAAATGCCTTATCACATCAAAATCATTGTTAATCTTCTCTTCCTGTCTCCGAATAATATTAAAATCACCAGCCACCAACATAGGTAGATATTTGGACCTGCAAATCCTAGCAAGCTTTGCAAGGAAGTTGTGTTTAAGTTCAAGATGTGCTACCCCATAAGCAGTCACAAGAGCCTACTAGAAGACATCATATCTCGAGTAAACATAAAATTTTACCACAAAGTCATCAACCTCCATATTCAGAACCTCAAGTTTAGAATTATTCACACCTTCCCCTTGGGGGTAAGAAGAACGACGAGTAATCAAGACGACCACATAAGAAGTCCAGAAAAGACGTGGCGAAATTCGAACGACCCGCCTCTATGAGAGTGATGAAGTCCAATTTTTTCTCTCTGTAAGTATTTGAAAGAAATTGTCTTTTATCCAAGTCCCGAAGACCTCTGCTATTCTAGAAGAGTCATCTCATTCATCATGAAATTTCTTTTTGACGCTTACATCGCACCGTAGAAATATTGCTTCTTACTGAGGGTACCATGAACCTTTGAAGGTACCAAAGAGTCCACAACATGACTCTCAGAGCCCGAGTTACTCAATCCAAACCCAAATGGCATCTATCAAGAAAAGAAAAGGTAAATTGTTTGAAGTGCAGTGCAAGACGGCATTTGTTCGTGCATGTATATTGTGTCATTAGGGAGACACACACTAGAAAAAGTATCAGGTGGTACCTGTTGAATATATTGAGGTTGTGACCCCCGTCTTGTACATCAAATATATGTGCCTAGTGCACCCGATCAATGTATTGTGTGTTGCACGGCCCAAACCTCATCTTCTACATGGTATCTATCGTAGTACGATCCTAACCTAACCCGCTCGGATGGCACTTTTGAGCACTATAAGGCTCGCTGGGTGATCCGTGGTTTTCCGCAGTGTGCTGGAGTTGACTTCATCGAGAAGTTTGCACCGGTTGTCAAACCGGGCACGATCCGCACCATTCTCCAGCTAGTTGCCTCTCATGGATGGTCGGTTCATCAGATGGACGTCTCCAACGATTTTCTTCATGGTCACCTTGCGGGGCAGGTTTGTTGTGAGCAACCCACTGGTTTCGTCGACGCCACTCATCTTGGCCATGTGTGCTTGCTGTCTGGGTCTCTCTACGGCCACAAGCAAGCCCCTTGCGCCTGGTACCAGCGTATCGCCGGTTTTCTTCAGACACCGGGCTTCCGTGTCACTCGCTCGGATGCCTCGTTTTTCATCTATCACCCTGATGACACGACTGCTTACTTGCTGCTTTATGTCTACAACATCATCCTGACGGCCTCCTCACCAGCCCTTCTTCAGCAGATTACTCTCCGGCTGTGTGATGAGTTTTCCATCAAGGATCTGGGTGCTCTCCATTACTTCCTTGGCATTGAGGTCGCTCGGCGACCCGGTGGCTTCTTTCTTCATCAGCAGAAGTATGCGCATGAGCTACTTGAGCGTGTCGGCATGCTCAACTGTCATCCTGTCGCTACTCCTGTTGACACGAAGGCATAGGTTTCTACTCTCCAGGGTACGCCAGCGTCGGACGCTCCATTCTACCGGTCTATTATTGGTGCTCTCCAGTATCTGACACTCACCCGACAAGACTTGCAGTATGCTATCCAGTGGGTGTGTCACCATATGCACGCCCCTTGTGACTCTCATTGGACGCTCTCCGCTATATCCGTGGCACGATGTCCCTCGCACTAACCTTCACGGCGTCCTCCTCTATGGATATGGTGGCCTATTCTGATGCTGATTGGGCTGGCTGCCCTGACACACGTCGCTCCACTTCTGACTACTGCGTCTAGCTCGGTCCCTCCCTCGTCTTGTGGTCGTCCAAGCGACAACCTACAGTGTCGCGCTCTAGTGCGGAGGCCGAGTACTGAGCAGTGGCTAATGCAGTCGCCGAGTGCACCTAGCTTCCATAGCTACTTCAGGAGTTTCATCATGACATCTCGTAGGCCACGGTTGTCTACTGTGACAATGTCTCTGCGGTGTATCTTTCCGCCAACCCCGTTCATCATCGCCGGACGAAGCACGTCGAGCTGGACATTCACTTTGTGCGCGAACAGGTAGCCCTTCGATGCATTCGGGTTCTTCATGTTCCGATCGCACAACAGTTCGCCGATGTGATGACTAAGGGACAGCCTACTTCCACCTTCGAGGAGTTTCACTCAGTCTCTGTGTCTCTAGCGACGCTTCGACGGTGTGTGTGTGTGGGGGGGGTCAATATATTGTGCATGTATATTGTGTCGTAGGCCCACCTTCTAGTTTTCCTGTATAGTTGAGGTTGTGGCCCCCATCTTGTACATCATATATACGTGCCTAGTGCACCCGATCAATTCATTATGAGTTGCACGGCCCAAACCTCATCTTCTACCGTACCATTCGTTAAGTGCTCCCATGGTACCAACTTTGAAAAGACAAAATTGAATGTTCCGAAAAGAATTCTATTTTTTTGTGGATGTTTACAAGGTATCTCTCTACAACCCCTAACAAAATCAAATTCAAATTCGAGTTACACATTAAGAAACAAAGAAAGACAAAATTCCGATGTTAATAGTTTCAAATTTGCCTTTGGTCTTTTTTTGGCACTATTCATGCTAGATTTGCCTATCTTGTTTCTCAGTGTGCATTTTGAATTTGGACCTGTGATTGTTAGGAGTTATAGATACATTCCATCTGAACATTCACATTTTTAGAATTTTTTGAAATGTTTATGATTCACTTTGGAAATGAGAGCATGGGCGTGTAGGACTTGGTATCACTGGATATTCATACTTTTTTTAAAATACCTCCTTACTGGATTCTCAGAAACGCACACACCCAAGGTGAAGTAATATTTAGAAAAGATGAGACCAACCCGCTCTAGACTAGCCTGTTGATAATTTTTTATAAAAGAAAACTCCGTGAATACCAAGCACTCGAGCCGAGCCGAGGCTCAAACATTGGTGGGCTGGATGCGAACTCCTCTGTCTCACCAACTAAGCTACACTCCATTCTCGGGTGAAATAATATTGTCAAACACGCACACACAAAAGGTGAAATAATATTCTCAAACACGCACACGCGTGTCATTTTCCTCGCCTGCTGCTGTACACCAGCCGATGTCCCGTCACATTAAAGCCCAGTCAAGTCTCGTCGCCTGCGCTACGGCTCCCGAGGCACCGCTCTTCTCGTCTCCTCTCTCTCGCTCTCCCTCCCCCTCCGTCCGTCCAAGAAGCACAACCCAAACAAACAAGCCGGCCGCCACATTGATTCGAGGCACCAGGCAAGAACATGCGCACGGCGGCGTGCTCTGATGGAGTCATGTACCTAGGGTAGGGTCATGGACCTGTCTAAGCTATTCTACCCAAGGACATCTCTAGAAGAAACTACCTGTCAGTCGGCCTAGAGGTGATCCACTCGACGAACTCTAGGACACTCGACGATGAAGATAACCACTCGACCATGGAGCTAACCACTCGACGGCCAGGAGATCTAAAGTCACTATGCACGCAACGGTGTGCCATTAAGTAGCTTTTATGGTCTTTATAGCACTTTATGTGGGCGTTACTAGTAACCCCCTATCTTAATGTACCTTAAACCCTCCGCTACGTGGGCTGGCTGGGGTCCCGGCGCACTCTATATAAGCCACCCCCCTCCACGGGCAGAAGGGTTCGCACCCCTGTAACTCATACCCTTATAATCCAGTCGACCGCCTCCGGGCTCCGAGACGTAGGGCTGTTACTTCCTCCGAGAAGGGCCTGAACTCATAAATCTCTTGTGTGTACAACTCCTCTATAGCTAAGATCTTGCCTCTCCATACCTACCCCCCATTCTACTGTCAGTCTTAGTACCACGACAGTTGGCGCCCACCATGGGGCAGGTGTCTTAGCGGCTTATTGGAGAAGTTGCAATTGTTCCGATCGCCTTCATGATGGTTTCCGGCGGAGTTCTGGTCGAGGGCCGCGAGATCCGTCTCGGCGCGCTCACGTTCATCGCTGACGACACCGCTTGGCTCCAGGAGGCTCCACTCGACATTGACGCACTTCCCGTCCGCGGGGCAACACACTTTCGCGCATGTGTCCGCGGTGTCCTGCTGCGGCAACCGTCGGCCCCATACCAGTCGACTCCTGCATCGTCCTCACTCCCTGTCTCCCGCCAGCGCAAGCGTTCTGGTAGGTCGGGGCTTCAGCGGTGGCTGAAACACGCAGTGGCTCGCCAATCGGCCACCACTCAAGTCGCGGCGATCGAGCCCGACGAATCTCTCTACGGCCTGTTCGATCTGTCGACTGGCTCCGTAGAGACCGCATCCGAATGCGACAGCAGTGACCTAGCGGCGGAGGTCTTGATGGTCAACGGGCCTCGTAGTCCTCCCGGCTTCCCTCGCAATGATGGAGTGGACGGTTGAGGCGACCCCGCACAAGTCCACGAGGAATATCAACCCGAGCCACTTACTTCTCTGCAAAGAGAAGAGCTTCGCCGCTGGAATATGGATGCTCTGCATACTCCCATCGTAGGAGAAACCCCTGAGGCTCGTGCCTTGGAGGATGCGCGTTTAGCCAACTTGACTGAGCGCACTCGGCTGGAGAACCTCCAGCGGGCACTCGACGAGCGCGCGCGGCAACGAGTTCCAGACTCCAGTCGACGTCAGCTCTTTCCGCCGACGACTCAGGTATACCGAACCCCAATTCAGAATCTAGCAGCTGCGGCCCGGATAGCGGAGTCGATTCAGCCCTCTCAATCAGAGGCTGGCAGAGGCTTGATGCAGATCAGGGATTTGCTCCGGGCAGCAGGAGATCAGAATTCGGTCGTATCACAGTCGCGCAATAGGATTCACAGTCGATCCGTCGCTGCGAATACCATTCAGTCGGCTCACAGCCCCAGATCGCCTCCGCGGCGTGAGGGACGTGGGGGTCGACGTGATCCATATGATGACCGATTCGATCGTGATGATCGGCGTCGAGTGCCCACCCCTCTCCCAAGAGGTGGGTCTTACGTCCCTTGGCAACAAGATGACAGACGCCAGCATAGTGTTGGCCGAAGAGCTTCGGTCGACCCCAGGGAACCAGGCTTTGATGCAAGATCCATTATCATGCAAGGTCTGGTCGACCGGAATAGAGCTCACCGTGAAGGCCATGACAGAGACGCGCCCACCAACGGCAGGGTTCATGTTTCAGGACCAGAGTGTTTTAGCAGAGCCATCAGGGCCGCAGTGATCCCTCCCAACTTCAGGTTGGCGACCGGGGTGAGTAAGTTCACCGGTGAGTCCAAGCCTGATACTTGGCTTGAGGACTACCGAGTGGATGTTCAGATTGGCGGTGGCAATGATGAGGTGGCCATGAAACACCTACCGCTCATGTTGGAGGGCTCGGCCAGAGCCTGGCTGAATCAATTGGCGCCCAGCAGCACTTACACTTGGGAAGATCTTGCCCGAGTGTTTGTTAGGACATTCGAAGGAATTTGCAAACGACCAGCAGGTTTGACCGAGCTACAAGTTCGCGTGCAGAAGTCGAATGAGACCTTGAGAGATTACATCCAGAGGTGGATCACGTTGCATCATACAGTGGAAAATGTATCTGATCACCAAGCAGTATGTGCCTTCAAGGAAGGCGTTAAGAATAGAGAATTGAGTTTGAAGTTTGGTCGGACCGGAGACATGACCCTGAGTCAAATGATGGAGATCGCCACCCAATATGCCAATGGTGAAGAAGAGGATCGACTCCGGAGTGGTAAATACAAGCCAAGCCAGTCGGAAAAAGGAAAATCGAGTCGGAAGCAGAAACAAAAAGCCGAACCCGCTGCTCCTGGGGAAGCCTTGGTCGTGACTCAGGGCAAGTTTAAAGGGAAATCCAAAGGATCCTGGAACCCCAAGAAGGTGAAAGACAAGGAAGGAAACGACGTGATGGACTTGCCATGCCATATCCACACGAAAAAATATGAAGAGGGTAACTTCATCTACCCAAAGCATACCACTCGCCAGTGCTGGCTCTTAATCCAGCAGTTTCAAGGAAAATAGTCCAAGGATAAGGAGAAGGAGTCGGACAAGGCTGAGGACAAAGAGGGCAGTGATGAAGAATATCCCCATGTCAATTCCACTCTGATGATTGTTGCTGATGTCGAGAGCAAAAGTCGACTGAAAGTTATCAATCGTGAGGTGAATATGGTCGCTCCGGCAACGCCCAGTTATCTGAAATGGTCTCAGACTGCCATCACATTCGACCAGTCCGATCATCCGACGCACATAGCCACCCCTGGGAGGCAAGCTTTGGTGGTCGACCCTGTCGTCGAAGGCACTCGACTGACTAAGGTACTAATGGATGGCGGCAGTGGATTGAATATACTGTATGCGGAGACGCTAAAGGGAATGGGCATTCCGATGTCCAGACTCAGTTCCAGCAACATGAGTTTCCATGGAGTCATACCTGGGAAGAAGGCTGAGTCACTCGGCAAAATAGCCCTCGATGTGGTCTTCAGCGATTCGAAGCATTTCCGCAAAGAAAAGTTAACATTTGAAGTTGTGGATTTCCAGAGTGCTTATCACGCCATTTTAGGCAGACCAGCCTACGCTCGATTCATGGCTCGACCATGTTACGTGTACCTCAAATTGAAGATGCCTGGTCCCAAAGGGGTGATCACCATCACTGGCAATCGGAAAAAGGCAGAAGAGTGCTTTCAGAAAGGCTCGAAGATCGCTGATGCTCAGATGGCGGTAGTAGAACTACAGGAATATCAGAAAACCATAGATCCGAGTGATTTGTTGCGAGCCAAGAAGCCTACTACCGAATCAGCGTTCCAGTCATCTGGTGAGACCAAGCCGGTTCACATCCACCCGACCGACCCCAATGCTGCTCCGACTCATATCTCCACAACACTCGAACCTAATTAGGAAGAAGCGCTCATCCAGTTCCTCCGTGAGAACTGGGACATCTTCGCATGGAAGCCTGCTGACATGCCGGGTGTTCCCAGGGGGCGGGCTGAGCACCGCCTACGAGTCGACCCAAAGATAAAACCTGTGAAGGAACATCTTCGACGGTCCACTATCCAGAAGAGAAAGGTCATTGGCGAAGAGGTAGCTCGGCTCCTGGCAGCGGAGTTTATCCGAGAGAGTTACCATTCCGAGTGGCTCGCCAATATTGTCATGGTCCCCAAGAAGGACAAGTCACTTCGCATGTGCATTGATTTCAAACATATCAATCGGGCCTGCCCGAAAGATCATTTTCCTCTCCCTCGCATCAACCAAATTGTCGACTCGACTGCGGGATGTGAGAGATTGTCTTTTTAGACACCTATTCCTGGTACCATCAGATCCGTCTGTACGGACCCGATGAGATCAAAACAGCTTTCATCACTCCATTCTGGTGCTTCTCCTATGTCACCATGCCATTCGGCCTCAAGAATGCCGGAGCCACGTTCATGAGGATGATTCAAAAGTGTTTACTCACTCAGATCAGTCGGAATGTGGAAGCGTACATGGATGATATTGTGATCAAGTCACGAAAGGGTTCCGACCTGTTGACTGACCTCGCTGAAACATTTGCCAATCTCAGGAGGTGTGATATCAAGCTTAATCCGTCAAAATGCACATTCGGAGTTCCTGGTGGAAAGTTACTCGGTTTTCTCGTTTCAGAACGAGGAATCGACGCTAACCCAAAAAAAGTTTGCACCATCCTCCGAATGAAACGCCCTATGCGTGTGCACGATGTCCAGAAGCTTACTGGATGCTTGGCCGCGTTAAGTCGATTCATCTCTCGCCTCGGTGAAAAGGCATTGCCTCTTTACCGACTGATGAAGAAGTCAAACAAGTTCGAGTGGACTCCAAAAGCTGATGCAGCGTTTGCCGAGCTAAAAGCTCTGCTCTCCACCCAGCCGGTGCTTGCTGCTCCAATCAACAAAGAGCCTTTGTTGCTTTACATTGCAGCCACAGGACAAGTCGTCAGTACAGTACTTACAGTCGAGCGGGAAGAAGAAGGGAAAGCCTTCAAAGTTCAGCGCCCAGTATATTATCTTTCCGAAGTTTTGACCCCATCGAAGCAAAGATACCCTCACTATCAGAAGCTTGTGTATGGAATCTACATAACCACGAAGAAGGTTCCTCATTATTTCTCTGATCATTCCATTACAGTCGTCAGCGACGCCCCACTGTCAGAGATTCTGGACAACAGAGATGCAACTGGTCGAGTGGCAAAATGGGCGATTGAACTCCTTCCCCATGATATCAAGTTTGAGGCAAAGAAAGCCATTAAGTCCCAAGCAATAGCAGATTTCCTTGCCGAGTGGTTTGAACAATAACAGCCGACTCAAGTTCACTCGGAGCATTGGACCATGTTCTTTGATGGCTCTAAAATGTTAAATGGTTCCAGTGCTGGGGTAGTATTGGTTTCCCCTCGAGGAGATAAGCTCAGATATGTGCTCCAGATCCACTTTGATTCCTCCAATAATGAAGCAGAATACGAGGCACTTTTATATGGGTTGCGCATGGGCATTTCACTCGGCGTCCGTCGCCTGATGGTTTATGGCGACTCAGATTTAGTGGTCAATCAAGTGATGAAGGAGTGGAACGTTAGAAGCCCAGCCATGACTGGATACTACAATGCAGTGAGAAAGCTTAAGAAGAAATTTGAAGGGTTAGAGCTCCATCATATACCCCGACTGAAGAATCAAGCGGCTGATGATTTGGCGAAGATAGGTTCCAAGAGAGAAGCTATTCCCAGTGACGTGTTCTTGGAGCATATCCACACTCCATAAGTTAAAGAAGATCCTTCTACCGAAGAAGCTCCGCAGCCTAAGAGTGTCACAGATCCGACTGTAGTCGAAGTTCCAGCAGTGGTCGACCTGATCATGGAAGTGTTGGTGATCACTCCTGATTGGACAGTGCCATATATCGCGTATATCTTAAGGAAGGAGCTCCCAGAGAATGAAGAAGAGGCTCGACAGATCGTCCGCCGATATAAAGCCTTTACCGTGATAAGGGGACAGTTGTACAGGGAAAGCGCGACTGGAGTTGGTCAGAAATGCATAACGCCGGAAGAAGGTCGAATAATCCTTGACGACATCCACTCGGGGACCTATGGCCATCATGCGTCCTCTCGGACCATTGTAGCCAAAGCATACCGAGCCAGATTTTACTGGCCAAGAGCGAATGAAATGGCAAAGGAGATAGTCAACAAGTGTGAGGGATGTCAATTTTACTCCAATATGTCACACAAGCCTGCCTCGGCTTTAAAGACCATACCACTCGTCTGGCCCTTCGCTGTATGGGGATTGGATATGGTTGGACCCCTGATAACAGGCAGAAGCGGGTACACCCATGTGCTGGTAGCAGTCGACAAGTTCACCAAGTGGATTGAAGCTAAACCCATCAAGAACCTTGATGCCGCCACTGCTGTCAGCTTCATCAGAGAGTTGATATTCAGATATGGAGTCCCACACAGTATCATCACTGACAACGGGTCAAACTTCGATTCCAAGGAATTCAGAGCGTTTTGCACATCTCAGGGCACACGAGTCGACTATGCTTCAGTCGCTCATCCTCAGTCGAATGGACAGGCAGAACAAGCAAATGGCTTGATTCTCAAAGGGTTGAAACCCCGATTGATGCGTGATCTCAAGCATGCAGCTGGTGCATGGGTCAACGAGCTTCCGTCAGTGCTTTTGGGGTTAAGGACCACGCCTAATTGGTCGACTGGGAGAACTCTGTTCTTCTTGGTGTACGGAGCTGAAGCGGTCTTGCCGAGTGACCTGCTTCACAACGCTCCCCGAGTCGAGCTTTACACCGAGTCTGAAGCAGAACAAGCCCGGCAGGACGCAGTCGACCTTCTAGAGGAAGAAAGGGAGATGGCTTTGATCTGATTGACCATTTACCAACAGGACTTGCGTCGCTTCCACGCCAAAAACGTGAGGAGTCGAGCCTTCCAGGAAGGAGATCTGGTTCTCCGAGTGGATCAGCAGAAACCACACAAGCTTGCTCCTTCTTGGGAAGGCCCCTTCATCGTCACCAAGGTTATCCATAATGGAGCATACCGTCTTTACAATGTCGAGCACCAGATCGACGAGCCCCGAGCTTGGAGCGCGGAGCTTCTCTGCCCCTTTTATACTTAAATATTCACTCGGATGAGTTGTAATAAAAGTACTTCTGTAGTTTATTTATCAAAGACAAGAGCTTTATAATTTTCCCAGTGATTGTCGTTACTTTTGTCCGCATAAAGCAGTCCCCCAGTGGGTGGCTTAGCTGCGAATCCGTTTCGCCTAAGTCTGTAAAAAAATCCTTACCGAGTGGTGAGCCAGCCTCCCACTCGGGGGCTTAGCTGCGAATCCGTTTCGCCTAAGTTTAAACAAAATCCTACCGAGTGGCAAGCCAGCCTTCCACTCGGAGGCTTAGCTACAGTCCAAGTACTCGCCTAAGTTAAACAAAATCCTACCCAGTGGTAAGCCAGCCTTCCACTCGGAGGCTTAGCTGCAGTCCAAGTACTCGCCTAAGTTTAAACAAAATCCTACCGAGTGGCAAGCCAGCCTTCCACTCGGAGGCTTAGCTGCAGTCCAAGTACTCGCCTAGGTTTAAACAAAA